>NC_080730.1:5456340-5476340 GCF_019097595.1 Hemibagrus wyckioides | reverse complement strand
TTTCAGGAGCTTAAACCCCAGTAAGCCGGCGTATTAAAATAGGCTCGTTGACAGTTTTGCCCGTCAAACCCTCGGGAATCCAGTTCCCCAGCCTGGAGCCAAGAGCTACAGTGGTGTGATTCTCAGTGTAGAGCAAGTCTTAACTTCTCACACAAGCACCACGCCGCTGCTTCTCATCACCGTCAGTCACGTTAATTAAGACGAGCCGTGGTGGCAGCGCTCGTAATCTACCGCTAATCAAAATCCTTCACATGCTGAAAAGAGAAACACCGAGGCACGAGGGTTCTCTGAGTTTTCACGTTTCAGTCATACGGTACAATTTCCTCGTTTTTGGTCCAATAGTAATTAGCGTTCACACTACGAGAGCTCTGAGGCCGTGCAAGTGGACGTTATGTAACCCGTAAGCTCAGTGGAGCACAGGGAATAGAGGATTTTTGATTTGTTTAGACGTAATATTTTAATACAGAATCTTTTGGTATCGAGCGTGGTGTGGTAATAAAAATAGCTGGAGTCTCCGTTCTCGCAGAATCAAAGTGCTCTCACTTCATGTGGCAGCTTGTGTGTAACTTCTCATCTGTGCTCCAGGCTCAGGAGTATATTTGCTCGATATTCTCACAGCTCACAGCATCCTTCGAAACCCTGAGTGCTCATGTCATGTCCTTGCTCTCTTTTAAAGATACTGTTTAAACGCAGTAAACATGTTTATTTCAGGTTAACCGATACCGGGATCTCTGTCGGTTTAGAATATTTACATATTTATGAGCAAAATCTCATCTTTTTTAAAGTCGCAGAATGCAAGTCTGTCGAGAAGAAGAACCGAGCGCACGAAGCCTTTATTATCTCCACACATACATTACAGCACAATGGATGTCTTTTCTTTGCGTATCCCAGCTGAGGGAGTTAGGGGTCAGAGAGTATGATACGGCACCCC
Source organism: Hemibagrus wyckioides (assembly GCF_019097595.1). NCBI lineage: Eukaryota > Metazoa > Chordata > Actinopteri > Siluriformes > Bagridae > Hemibagrus > Hemibagrus wyckioides. Next base: position 5,475,409 of record NC_080730.1, on the reverse strand, counting down.
TGGAGCAGGGAGGGTTAAGGGCACAGTATCTGGAATGTTGGTTAATATTTCTTTTGTACGTTTTGTTATCGTCAGTCTCTGGTTCTCATCAGCAAGCTTCCTTACGTCACCTTCTTCCACTCCCTTCTGAAACTCATCGCCCCGGAATATTTCGAGAAACAGGAGCCGTGTTTAGAAGCTGGTGAGTACAACACGTTGGAACGAATCTCACTTACCATAACAGGATGCTCGGCCTTCCTTTGTTGCACTGTATTGCCAAAAAAGTGCGGGCCAACTCCATATTAAATTAATGTGCATGTCCTAGTTTTGGCCTACAGTCTTTATCACAAAGGTGTTCTATCAGGTTGAGGTCAGGACAGCAAAGTTCCTCCACACCAAACTCATCATCCATGTCTTTATGGACCTTGCTTTGTGCACTGGTGTGCAGTCATGTTGGAACAGGAAGGGGTCATCCCCAAACTGTTCCCACAAAGTTGAGAGCATGAAATTGTCCAAAATGTCTTGGTATGAAGCTGAAGCATTAAGAGTTCCTTTCACTGGAACTATGGGGCCGAGCCCAACCCCTGAAAAACACCTGAATTCAATGATTTGGAGGGGTGTCCCAAAACTTTTGGCAATATAGTGTATTAATGTCATCAGTGATTAAAATAAATGTCAGCTATTATAAACTTGCTTTCTTTTACCTTTACCTTTAGAATAGAAATTATGCATATAATCTGTCACTGTGATTATTTACAATCTTTATTCATGGCTCGTTAGCTTGCAATGACATAGACCGGTGGCCAACACCATATCCAGGGAAGATCTTATCTCTCCCGATCATGGGCGTCGTCATGAAGGTGAGTGCATCGGTCACGTTTAGTTTAATCTCTGACGACTGATTGTTGTGCAGGAATTCATTAAAACGATTGTGTTGTTTGTTTTTCTCTCAGCTGCGAATACCGACATGTTATGACAAGCCAGGCACCTCGCAGCTCGTGCAGTCCAACTCGGTAAGATGAACGTCGTGTCATGATGATAGACCCTCACGGAGTTCTGTGTGTGATTAATTACCCACTGTGACCTGTTACAGAGCGACAGTCTGGTGTCTGTTGTACTTCCTACCATCCATGAAGTGGATCTCTTCAGGTACAGCCTATATTTTTCATGCATATGTACTCTTGACACATGATTTGGGATGTATTAATTACACATTGTGTGTATTAGATTGTATTTTTGTTATGGAAGTGCTGCTGTGTCGCGTCGTTGCGTAGGCTGCCACCTGGTGTTTGTTGAAGAAGTTACAGGAAGGAAGACTGCTGCGTCGCTCTTTCCTTGACTGCGGTGTTTACACACTGCTTGTGTTTGGTTGCTGTGACACCTCTGGCTCGAGAGAGAGAGTTGTTGACTTGTTGTCTGTGTTAGTTATTAGACTGCTTTCTGCTTTTTATTAGCTGTTTTAAAGGAAATTAGACTTCAGCATCAGTAAAACTCCTTAAGATCACGAGGCGTTATACACTTTTCTGTGCATCCATTATTTGAACCTTCCTATTAGACAAGTCAGGAAAGCGTGATGTCCTGTTACTAGGAGAGAATGAAATTAAAACAAAACACAGAGGTCTGGACAGTTGGTTTAACAGCTGCAGCCCAGTTTTACTCCTGCTCCACATGCTCATGGTGTTTTAAATTCTGCTGCATGTCGGTCAGATTGTCCTCGACTGAACAAGTCCAGTTAAAGCCTCACTAAAGAGCGGTTAATACAGCAAAGATGTTCATTCTGAAGGTTCCCCTTGAGGCTGTAGCGTGGGTTGACCCCACCCACCATCTCTCATAATGCAAGGAAGACCTGCATCGAGTTTCTTCTCAGGACCGGCTCCCAGGTGGTGGAAAATTCCCCAGGAACTTCCCCTGGCTGCGTTCAAACACTGAAACCTGTCCACCATTTTGCTTTATATACATCCTGTAATTACATGCTGTAGATGACTGAACTAGCATCACACTTAATGCACTCTGACTGGCCTGAAGCTTGGTCAGCAGGAGAGGATTTAGTCTGTCCTGTCCTCCTTAGACACTTAAAATATGTGCCAGCTGTCATCTCTTAAAAAAAAAAAAAAAAAAATCTGCACGAGGGCCATCCTACACTGACTGTAAATCATCAGAATGACCGTTGCATAACACAACCCAGGTTTCAGGAAGATCCCCCTTGTAATCCAGTGCATTTCTCTTCCATTGGAAAATAAAATGGACCATGGTGCGAATCGTCTTTGTAAATGACCGCCGTGATGGAGAGACAGATGCGAAGGCAGAAGGGCACAGGCCCTCAGGTGGTCTGTCTTCTCCAAGGCTGACTTCCATCTGTTCCCTTTCTGCCGCATTGAGTCCTGAAAATAAAAACCCAAGCACAATCAGGACAAACATGGTGAAAATAGCAACGATATTTATATACATACCTTGTTTCCTTGATCCGAAAAGAAAAGATTTCCATCCTCTAATAGCAGGAACCAAGTATAAAGTGTTTGGTCAGCATCTATTAGGTAGTTGATATCATAATACACAGGCTTTGTGTGTGTGTGTGTGTGTGTGTGTGTGAAAGAGAGAGATGATTAGCCTAAACATTGTGACACATTTCTCCCATATCATCCTGCAAACTGAGTTTAGTTAGAAAGCGTTAAAGACCAGAAACAGCAAGGCTTTCTGCTGCGTGTCATTTGCTTTCATGGCTATAAGGAATGCATTTGATAACTCGAATATTCCTCTGTTTGTGCTGCAGGTGTTTCTACCCCGTGTTCTTTCACATCCAGATGTTGTGGGAGCTCGTGCTGCTCGGGGAAGCGCTCGTCGTGATGGCGCCCTCGCCGGCGGAGTCATCAGACACGGTGCTGGCGTTAGTCAGGTGAGTTAAATCAGCAAAGATGCGATCAATGCCGGTCAATTAATAATACATGGATACATATTTAATGGAGTCTGATGGGCAGTAGGCGTATAAGAAACGTGCGAGCTTTTACACAGTTAACATTTATAATCGAGAATACGTTCTATACAATGTGTGTATACACCGATCAGGCATAACATTATGACCACCTGCCTAATATTGTGTCGGTCCCTGCCAAAACAGTCCTGACGCGTCAAGGCATGGACTCCACTAGATTGCTGTGGTATCTGACACCAAGATGTTAGCAGCAGATCCTTTAAGTCCTGTAAGTTGTGAGGTAAGGCCTTCTTGAAGGACTTACAGGACTCAAAGGACACTTTTGATAGATAGTGACCACTGCAGACCCACAAGAGCTGCAGTTTTTATAGATGCTCTGATCCAGTGGTCTAGCCATTTGTTCCCTTCGTCAGACTCGCTCAAATCCTTACGCTTGTCCATTTTTCCTACTTCTAACACATCAACTTTGAGGACAAAATGTTCACTTGCTGCCTGATATATCCCACCCACTAACAGGGGCCATGATGAGGAGATCATCAGTCTTATTCAGGGGTCATAATGTTATGCCTGATTGTTTTTTTTTTTGTTTTTTTTTGTAAACAGCTGTATTGCCCCGTTACGGTACTGCAGTGACTTCCGGCCCTACTTCACCATCCACGACAGCGAGTTCAAGGAGTACACGACTCGAACCCAGGCTCCGTAAGCTCCCTTCCTCACACCTTTGTCATACGTCATATTTTATCTGCAGAGACGGATTAGGCCATGACGCTCCGTATTTATTTTGGAGACTTGATTACTTTTATCTGGTGATATTGACGAAGCTCAAACATTGATTCATTTCGCCTGGAACAGTGCTCCGCTAACACCGAGACTTTGTCACTGTGATAGCGAGGCCTTGTGACCGATATTAGAGTTAAGTGAGTCAGTGTAACCGTTCTCTACTGAATACAGCCTGGCGTTCCTGTCCATCAGTATGTGATCTTCGTTTTGGGGGATTTTCATTAGTCAGATTTTATTTAGTCAGAAGTTATTTCAGTGACCATTGTGAGGTTTTAGATAAAGGCTATGTAGATGTGATGCCTAAAATTTAGTCATTTTTATTATAGCCTTTTTTTTTTTTTTTTTAACTTGCCATCTTAAGCAAATCTTTTGTTTAACTCTAGAGACACATTTTATATTAGTGTGTTTTGTTGGGTTGCTTTTCCTCTCTCCAGGCCGTCTGTCATTCTGGGCGTGACGAACCCTTTCTTCGCCAAAACACTTCAGCACTGGCCTCACATCATCCGCATAGGAGACATGAAGCAAACGGGTAAGCCGTGTTCAGAATATTTTCAGTAATTTCACTAATCTTACTTTTGATGCATAACAGACGTCAGAGCCGTGAGTAGCTGCAGAGCTCTGATCCTGACGTCCTCGCATTATCCAGACCGACTCTGTCGTGTTAAATTGCGCATTAAATTCAACAGTGTGCAGTGCGAGTAGAGTCCGTCGACATCACGTGTATCGAATTCATTCAGCTTAAACACCCGATACTCTATCTGATTATTCAGTACTCCTGACTCAGAGCCAGTGGCTGATACTTAAACATGCTTTTACGCATGTTTGTGTGTTTGAGGTAAACATTTTCCACCTTGAGCACACAACAATGACATTCCAGCGCTGATGAATCTAACCGAACTCGGAGCGTCTGAGCGAAGGTGGTCTTGGTCTGCTTCCAGATGAACTCGCACCGAGAAAACAATTCGACCTCGAAGGCAGGAAGTTAATTCAAACACGCTGTGTATTCCGGGTTTTAATTGTACATGAGCTACTAAACTGACCCCTGAGGCACAGACCAGGCCAGAGGATTTGAAACGATAAACACAGAAAGAAAATAGCACTGCCTACCAGTTGGTCAGTATCTATCAAAAGTGGTCCACTGGTGAACCGGCGACAGGGTCATGGGCGGTCAAGGCTCATTGATGCACGTGGGGAGCGAAGGCTGATCCGATCCAACAGACGACCTACTGTTGCTCAGATTGCTGAAGAAGTTCATGCTGGTTCTGATAGAAAGGGGTCAGAATATACACTGCATGACGGGTCAGCAAAAGGGGGACCAACACAATATTAGGCAGGTGGTCATAAAGTTATGCCTGATCAGTGTATCTCAGTAATCCTATAGAGTAGGGAAGGTGTTTTTACTTGGCAGTATCAGTAATCCCTGTACTCTCGAATTTCTCTCATTTAGAAATGGCCAAACAGATGAAGGTGAAGAAATTAAAGAATCTGAAAACTCTGGACTCCAAACCAGGTGAATATATGAACCACATTTCCTCAGTCAAAGACGAAACCCCTCGTCAGAGCACTAGTCATGAAATAAAGGTCTCTTTGTATATGAACAGGTGTGTACACTGCGTACAAGCCTTTTCTGAACAAAGATGAAGACATCATTAAGCAGCTCCAGAAGGTTAGCAGACACCATCACAAACTGGAATCTTGTTTTTATGTTCTCCTACATGCTCAAATATCACTCCATGTCTCTCCTGTCTTCAAATGATTCTCAGGGAGTTCAGCAGAAACGTCCATCCGAGGCCCAGAATGCCATTTTACGGCGATACTTCTTGGAATTAACCCAGAGCTTCATCATTCCATTGGTGAGAGTCCATCCCTTAACTCAGGTTCATCAACGCTTTTAAAGCTTGTGTGGATCATCTATCAGCTCTGTTTCTCCTCTCTCACTCTCTCTCTCTGTCCCCCCACACCCCACCCCCGCTCTCTCTGTCTGTCTCTCTCTCTCTCTCTTTTACTCTCTCTGTCTCTCGCTCGCTCTTTCTCTGTCTCTCTCTCTGTCTCTCGCTCGCTCTTTCTCTGTCTCTCTCTCTTTTACTCACTCTGTCTCTCTCGCTCCCACTCTCTTGCTCTCTCTCTGTCTCTCGCTCGCTCTTTCTCTCTCTCTGTTTCTTGCTCTCGCTCTGTCTCTTGCTCTCTCTCTCCTTGTCTCACTCTCTCGCTCTCTTTTGCTCGCTCTGTCTCTCTCACTCTCTCTCTCTCTCTTACACACACTCTCTTTATGTCTCTCGCTTGCTCCTCTCTCTCTCTGTCTCTCTCGCGCTCTCTCTGTTTCTTGCTCTCGTTCTGTCACTCGTTCTGTCTCTTGATCTCTCTTTCCTTCTCTCTCTCTCTCTCTCTTTTGCTCGCTCTGTCTCTCGCTCGCTCTTTCTCTGTCTCTCTCTCTTACTCTCTTTATGTCTCTCACTTGCTCCTCTCTCTCTCTCTCCTTGTCTCACTCTCTCGCTCTCTTTTGCTTGCTCTGTCTCTCTCTCTCTTACACACACTCTCTTTATGTCTCTCGCTTGCTCCTCTCTCTCTCTCTGTCTCTCTCGCGCTCTCTCTGTTTCTTGCTCTCGTTCTGTCACTCATTCTGTCTCTTGATCTCTCTTTCCTTCTCTCTCTCTCTCTTTTGCTCGCTCTGTCTCTCTCACTCTCTCTCGCTCGCTCTTTCTGTGTCTCTCTCTTACTCTTTGTCTCTCACTTGCTCCTCTCTCTCTCTCTCTCTCTCTCTTTTGCTCGCTCTGTCTCTCTCACTCTCTCTGTCTCTCTCTCTTACTCTCTTTGTCTCACTTGCTCCTCTCTCTCTCTCTCTCTCTCTCTTTTGCTCGCTCTCTCTCTCACTCTCTGTCTCTCGCTCGCTCTTTCTCTGTCTCTCTCTCTTACTCTCTTTATGTCTCACTTGCTCCTCTCTCTCTCTCTCTCTGTCTCTTGATTGCTCTCTCTGTCTCTTGATCACTCTCTCTCTCTCTCTGTTTCTGTCTCTTGCTCTCTCTCTCTCTCCTTGGCTCACTCTCTCGCTCTCTTTTGCTCGCTCTGTCTCTCTCTCTCTTACACACACTCTCTTTATGTCTCTCGCTTGCTCCTCTCTCTCTCTCTGTCTCTCTCGCGCTCTCTCTGTTTCTTGCTCTCGTTCTGTCACTCGTTCTGTCTCTTGATCTCTCTTTCCTTCTCTCTGTCTCTCTCACTCTCTCTCGCTCGCTCTTTCTCTGTCTCTCTTACTCTCTTTGTCTCTCACTTGCTCCTCTCTCTCTCTCTTTTGCTCGCTCTGTCTCTCTCTTACTCTCTTTGTCTCTCACTTGCTCCTCTCTCTCTCTCTCTCTCTCTCTCTCTCTCTTTTGCTCGCTCTGTCTCTCTCACTCTCTCTCGCTCGCTCTTTCTGTGTCTCTCTCTTACTCTCTTTGTCTCTCACTTGCTCCTCTCTCTCTCTCTCTCTCTCTCTTTTGCTCGCTCTGTCTCTCTCACTCTCTCTGTCTCTCACTCGCTCTTTCTCTGTCTCTCTCTCTTACTCTCTTTGTCTCACTTGCTCCTCTCTCTCTCTCTCTCTCTCTTTTGCTCGCTCTCTCTCTCACTCTCTCTGTCTCTCGCTCGCTCTTTCTCTGTCTCTCTCTCTTACTCTCTTTATGTCTCACTTGCTCCTCTCTCTCTCTCTCTCTGTCTCTTGATTGCTCTCTCTGTCTCTTGATCACTCTCTCTCTCTCTCTGTTTCTGTCTCTTGCTCTCTCTCTCTCTCCTTGGCTCACTCTCTCGCTCTCTTTTGCTCGCTCTGTCTCTCTCTCTCTTACACACACTCTCTTTGTCTCTCGCTTGCTCCTCTCTCTCTCTCTGTCTCTCTCGCGCTCTCTCTGTTTCTTGCTCTCGTTCTGTCACTCGTTCTGTCTCTTGATCTCTCTTTCCTTCTCTCTGTCTCTCACTCTCTCTCGCTCGCTCTTTCTCTGTCTCTCTTACTCTCTTTGTCTCTCACTTGCTCCTCTCTCTCTCTCTTTTGCTCGCTCTGTCTCTCTCTCTCTCTCTCTCTCGCTCTCTCTTACTCTCTTTGTCTCTCACTTGCTCCTCTCTCTCTCTCTCTCTCTCTCTCTCTCTTTTGCTCGCTCTGTCTCTCTCACTCTCTCTCGCTCGCTCTTTCTCTGTCTCTCTCTTACTCTCTTTGTCTCTCACTTGCTCCTCTCTCTCTCTCTCTCTCTCTCTCTCTCTCTCTCTTTTGCTCGCTCTGTCTCTCACACTCTTTATGTCTCACTTGCTCCTCTCTCTCTCTCTCTCTCTCTCTCTCTCTGTCTCTTGATTGCTCTCTCTTTCTCTTGATCACTCTCTCTCTCTCTCTGTTTCTGTCTCTTGCTCTCTCTCTCTCTCCTTGGCTCACTCTCTCGCTCTCTTTTGCTCGCTCTGTCTCTCTCTCTCTTACACACACTCTCTTTGTCTCTCGCTTGCTCCTCTCTCTCTCTCTGTCTCTCTCGCGCTCTCTCTGTTTCTTGCTCTCGTTCTGTCACTCGTTCTGTCTCTTGATCTCTCTTTCCTTCTCTCTGTCTCTCTCACTCTCTCTCGCTCGCTCTTTCTCTGTCTCTCTTACTCTCTTTGTCTCTCACTTGCTCCTCTCTCTCTCTCTTTTGCTCGCTCTGTCTCTCTCTCTCTCTCTGTCTCTCGCTCTCTCTTACTCTCTTTGTCTCTCACTTGCTCCTCTCTCTCTCTCTCTCTCTCTCTTTTGCTCGCTCTGTCTCTCTCACTCTGTCTCTCGCTCGCTCTTTCTCTGTCTCTCTCTCTTACTCTCTTTGTCTCTCACTTGCTCCTCTCTCTCTCTCTCTCTGTCTCTTGATTGCTCTCTCTGTCTCTTGATCACTCTCTCTCTCTCTCTGTTTCTGTCTCTTGCTCTCTCTCTCTTTCTCCTTGTCTCACTCTCTCGCTCTCTTTTGCTCGCTCTGTCTCTCTCTCTCTCTTACACACACTCTCTTTCTGTCTCTCGCTTGCTCCTCTCTCTCTGTCTCTCTCGCGCTCTCTCTGTTTCTGTCTCTTGCTCTCTCTCTCCTTGTCTCACTCTCTCGCTCTCTTTTGCTCGCTCTGTCTCTCACTCTGTCTCTCTCTCTCTCTCTTACACACACTCTCTTTCTGTCTCTCGCTTGCTCCTCTCTCCCTCTGTCTCTCTCTCTGTCTCTTGCTCTCTCTCTCCTTGTCTCACTCTCTCGCTCTCTTTTGCTCGCTCTGTCTCTCTCTCTCTCTCTTACACACACTCTCTTTGTCTCTCGCTTGCTCCTCTCTCTCTCTCTCTGTCTCTCTCGCGCTCTCTCTGTTTCTTGCTCTCGCTCTGTCACTCGTTATGTCTCTTGATCTCTCTTTCCTTCTCTCTCTCTCTCTCTTTTGCTCGCTCTGTCTCTCTCACTCTCTCTGTCTCTCGCTCGCTCTTTCTGTCTCTCTCTCTTACTCTTTGTCTCTCACTTGCTCCTCTCTCTCTTGATCACTCTCTCTTTCTGTCTCTTGCTCTCTCTCTCCTTGTCTCACTCTCTCGCTCTCTTTTGCTCGCTCTGTCTCTCTCACTCTGTCTCTCTCTCTCTCTTACACACACTCTCTTTGTCTCTTGCTTGCTCCTCTCTCTCTCTCTGTCTCTTGATCACTCTCTCTCTCTCTTGCTCTCTCTGTTTCTTGTTCTCACTCTGTCTCTCGTTCTGTCTCTTGCTCTCTTTTGCTCACTCTGTCACTCTCACTCTCTGTCTCTCTCTCTCTGTCTCTCGCTCGCTCTTTCTCTGTCTCTCTCTCTCTCTCACACACTTTTTTTATGTCTTTTGCTTGCTCCTCTCTTTCTCTCTCTCTTGCTCGCTCTCTCGCGCTCTCTCTGTTTCTTGCTCTCGCTCTGTCTCTCGTTCTGTCCCTTGCTCTCTCTCTTCTTGTCTCACTCCCTCTGTCTCTCTCACTCGCTCTTTCTCTGTCTGTCTCTCTCTCTCTCTCTCACACACACACACTCTCTTTGTCTCTCGCTTGCTCCTCTCTGTCTCTTGATCACTCTCTCTCTGTTTCTTGCTCTCACTCTGTCTCTTGCTCTCTCTCTCCTTGTCTCGCTCTCTTTTGCTCGCTCTGTCTCTCTCTCTCTCACACACACACTCTCTTTATCTCTCTCGCTTGCTCCTCTCTCTCTGTCTCTTGATCGCTCTCTCTCTATCTTTTGATCACTCTCTCTCTCTCTCGCTCTCTTTCTTGCTCTCGCTCTGTCTCTCGTTCTGTCTCTTGCTCGATCTCTCCTTGTCTCACTCTGTCTCTCGCTCTCTCTCTCTCGCTCTCTTTCTTGCTCTCGCTCTGTCTCTCGTTCTGTCTCTTGCTCGATCTCTCCTTGTCTCACTCTGTCTCTCGCTCTCTCTCTCTCGCTCTCTTTCTTGCTCTCGCTCTGTCTCTCGTTCTGTCTCTTGCTCGATCTCTCCTTGTCTCACTCTGTCTCTCGCTCTCTCTCTCTCATGCTCTGACTCTGTCTCTCGCTCGCTCTTTCTCTCTCTCTCTTACACACACTCTCTTTATGTCTCTCACTTGCTCCTCTCTCTCTCTCTCTCTCTTGATCACTCTCTCTCTTTCTCTGTGTTTCTTGCTCTTGCCCTGTCTCTCATTCTGTCTCTCTCTCTCTGTCTCTCTGGTTCACCGACACACAGCACACATAAGTAAACTCACCCTGATCACACACAGGTGAGATTCATTACCTGCTGTAACCTGTCTGTTCAACCAACCTCTTAACATTACATGAGCAAGGTTCTACACTACTGAGGGAAAAAGACGTGAAAGCATTCTGAGAAATCTTTAATCTTCATAATAGTTCTTCCCAGTGGAAACCCCATGTCCCATGGGATCAGTGGTGTGGTTTTGCTGGCTAAGAGTAGATTTATTCAGTAACCGTTATGTGTAGGAAGGATGCCAGGGATCTGTCGGATGTGTGAGAGAGGTGATGGGTCATGTAGATATGATTCGTGATGGTGATGATCTCACTTGGTCGTTAAAAGGCTGGGTGAAAATTTCCTCATCATAAGAAACAATATAAATATAAAAGTCAGATTATTTCACATATCTGCAGTTCCTGTTAAACTCTTAGGATTGAAAAATACATTCCTTACTAATCTGAGAATATGTGCTTGATGTTGCAGGAGCGCTATGTGGCCAGTCTCATGCCTTTACAGAAAAGCATCTCTGCCTGGAAAGTAAGACTGATTTTTTTCTTAGCACTCCTTTTACTTGTGTTGCATTACATACAGTGGGGTCCAAAAGCCTGAGACAGGATTTTTTCCCATTTAAAATATAAATGAAATATTTAGCAAAGCAAATAAATAGCTGTATCTTGAATATTCAAGACTCTGCATTATTTCTTTCACGGACAGACATCTTTCTTCACTTCTTCACTTTCTTCTCTTCCTCAGAGTCCTCCTCAGCTCAAGCCGTTTGTACAGGACGAGTTCATGAAGACTCTGGAGAAGGCCGGTCCTCAGCTCACGTCTCGCCTCAAAGGAGACTGGATTGGTCTTTACAGGTACAGCACTAGTTACGAGTACACACAGATGAGAGTGTCTCTCTGCTAGCGCTTTTCCACTGACCTGCATCCACTGGTCATTTTGTTGCTATGACGATTTGAGTCAATTACACAACCGCCATTAAAAAGAAGTGCATTTTAAAGACCGTTATCATTCCCATAAATCAGCGCTCACGTCCTCGGAGTGCTGCGATGAAGCATTGTTGATGGTTTCAGTTTGGTAGTACAAACTTTTTGTTCCTTAAAACGTTTTGAAGTGGAACTCTTAGTGCTTGTCTAAAGTAAGGGACGTGTGTTAACACAAAGCATTCCTTTTTGTTCTGAATAATGTTTCTCCGTAACAGGCAGTTCCTCAAGTCGCCCAATTTTGACGGCTGGTTCAGAAACCGCAGGAAAGAGATGATGCAGAAGCTGGAGGCCCTGCATCTCGAGGCGCTTTGTGAAGAGGTTAGAACCGATCACAGTGAACACGCTTTGCTGAAATATTCATGAATAATTATCGCTGAACTTGTGGACGTCTTTGTTTAAGGATCTACAGCTGCGGGTTCAAAAACACACCGAAGTGGAGACGGTCGATCTTGTTCTCAAGCTGAAAGATAAACTGGTTGGTTTTTATGTATTTATTTATTTTTATCTGGTTGCATTTTACACGTCAGTTACTTTGTGTAATGTTCTTCATGATGTTCCCTCTGTTTCCCAGACACAGGCTGAGCGAGAGCAGCTGCCGGTAAGAGCAGGGACGCTGGCCAAACTTCAGGCCCACATTGACTCTATTATCCTCTCGCTTCCAGATGACCTGCAGGGCATCCTGCACAAACCGGCCACGCCCTGACCCCTAACACACACTCGACTACAGAAACGAGGGCGAGGCGACTGAGCCAATCACAGTTTTTGGGGGGTTTAACACCAGAACTAAGCTGTGAGCTCAATTATTTTGCAGGTGCAGTTTCTCCTACAGATCTGAGGTGAGAGGAGGGTCGAGCTGTGGTGCAATGCTGGCATTGCCGGAGCCCAGAAGAGGTAGAACCCGGCCCGATGACGTTCTCTGCACTGTACGTGAAGAGAGCTGTTGGGAATGTGCTCATTCTTAATATTGATGACTTTTTGTTTTTGTCTCTCACTATGTGAGACCGACATCTTGGATTCTTGTTTTTAAACACGACTGCCTGGACGTTTTTTTTCCTCTTGATGATCCGAATTAACCATGTAATGAGCATACAGAATGAGTCTAGCGAGACAAAGCTTGAAAATTGTTTAATGCAGTGTGAGCTAGCTTTGTTTTAAATATGGTTTAAGCATGGATTTAGGATTTCTGGTTCCCTCTGTTGTACATCTGAAAGCTCAGAAACCGGTCCTTGAGTGATAAAAAATATAACTTGTACCAAGCCTGGAATGAAGGGACGTGGGTTTGATGAAGCTGATCATGATTTAATCCATCACATGATTTCCCCCAGAGTGAACGACACTAACAGAACACACACAGGACATGTGTTTTAAGAAATTGATGATGAGTAAATCGTCTGATTTTCTGAAGGAGGAGGTGCTGCCCAGCATTAATGCCTTTTTATAAAGCATCAGCAGGAGAAACCTTAAGAATATGATGTTGGTCCAAAGTCTTATATGAGAAAAATGATGTAGCTTTTATTTCCAGATTGATTATGATCCCTGAGTATTTTTTTTTATCATAATAATAATGAATACATTCAGAGCAACAGCAGTCATTGCCTAGTGCACAGATTCCCATCCTCTACCCTGAACAGTTTCAGCTCTAAATGATTATTAATAATGAACACGACTGATCTAGTATAATAATGAACAAATAATGATCTAATTAACAGCCCTTTTAAAGTGAAGTGGTTGTGTTGGAGCACTAAAATGTTCAGGATAATCGGTTCTCAAGAGACCGGGGTTTATCCTAGGCAGATGATGTGTTTGTGAAAGGGCGCCCTCTGGAGGTTAGGTTAGTATAGAAATATTTATAATGATGTACTGCTGAGTCTGCTGTACTGCTGTATTCGGTCTAACACGCGAATCCGATCTCTTTGCTTTTTCATTACTACTCTCACGTCTTTATATCAGACCCACTGATTCTGATCATATTTAAGTATCTGACTAGAAGTGCGTGAAATATGAAAATCGACGACGTTGAAGCGTTCTTCTATCATGTGCCTTGAGATGTGATGAGGAGCGAGACGACCAAAGATACTGTTCTATCCGGGGTGGTTTATTATTTATTTTTATTATTATTTTTAGCACAGAATCATTGACTGACACCTGAAGAAATACTGTCACTGTTTATGTCGCGTCACCTCTGAAGTGGTTAAGCGATGATGAACCTGGTTGAAGAACGAGGTTTAGTTATTCCCTAGCTCCATGGACTGTAGCTGGTTTGTAGGCTTGGAGACCCAACGCTTGGCGGATATGAGGAGTGGCTTTTGGTCTGAGAGACAGCAGAACGGGCCGTACCACTGATCCGGTCATTATTAGTTGGTGCAAAACCTGTATAAACTGTCTATTAGGCAACCACTTGTGTTTTTCTACATACAGAGGAGCTTATTTTAACATGCTTACATTTTTATATGAAAGGAAATTGATATTCTCTTGTGCATAACACACACTTGTTGAACAGTATTTTGTAACACTGGTATTTTTGATCCTGACAATTTCTACAGTTATGTAATAAAGTCCTAAAAGGGCGATGAACGACTCGGTGTATAGAGAAGCACAGATATAACATGTGTTTGCGCCATCTTCGATATTTTGGCATTAATATTTTTCTCTATCAAAGCCATAACCACTAATGATGTTGCATAGACTTTGTGTAACGTAACGTTTACACGTTGCCTGTCTCCATGTGTTTTTTGTTTTTTTAAAACTGTAAATAAATATGCACAATCAGACTGTTTCTCTATGTTCCTTTCTTTTCCCCTCAATTTATGCAAAATTTATAATACGATACCGTAACAGGAGACGATTTTGGCTACAAGGTTTATAACAACATAGGGGTTCCGGTATATTGTTATATCTCTACTAACGTGTTTCGTGTTCAATATAAACAGCTTAGGAAAATCTATCACCGATATAATAAGGTGTTCTCCGAGAAGCTGTTTCTTGAGTATTTGTTCAGGAGTCTCCAGTTTTGCGTGACCCAAAGTTTTCTCGTCCACATTTCCTCACCTTGGAATGACTCCGTCATTTTTTTTGTGAGAGTTATGAAGGACTTTGAAACCCTGTAACGTAGTGCAGTTTTACTTCATCGTGGTGTTTCCATGACTCTAGGCAGTTTAAAGAGTGCATCAGAGAAAGATAAACATGAAATGACATGGGTGCCAATACTAATGAGCAGACTGACAAGATCTACAAATTGCAAATTGGTCAAGCAGTGACGGACATCACGTAGAATAGGGTTGAAAAGAGTGGATTTAAAAAGAATAAAAATGAGATAAAATAAGAAAATATCAAATTAGATGAAGTGAAATAGCTGTGCAGAACAGAGAGGCAAGTGAAATAAAGTGGCATTAGAGTGGAAAAGAGTGGAAAAATAACTTAGATAAAATCTCTAATAAAAATGCAGCATATGAAGCGATACAGTGACTGATGAAATGCGGTGTGTGAATATAAGATGATTGTTGTGAGTAACTGTTCTGGATAAAGTGCATGTGTGGAATTATGTACAGTGTTTGTGTAGAAAACATGTAGGGTGCTAGGCAAAAGAGCTCATTTCTGCAAAAAAATAAACCCCACAAAGTTGTATTGGGACTTCCTGCCAAATCTATAATATCTATTCTGTCCTATCAAATATATGGAGTATTTTATTTATTAAGCCATTTTGACAAAATCAGAGCAGGAGGCAGGATTGTGGTGTAAGTAATGGCTGAGAAAATCATTCAATCTGACAGAAAAAAAGCAGCATGAGGAGAAAATACACCTAATAACTTCACTTCATGTGATAACTGTTCATAGAAATCAGCTAATCGTGACATTCACTCAGATATGTAGGCTGGGATTAAACCATTAAGACACCAGTGTGAACATGTTTTAGTACAAAAACTGAGTGAGGCCTCATGGGGCTGAGTCGCTCATATCTTAAAATCCTAGTCAGGATATTATCATTTGAATCTAATATAATGATTGGCATGTTTTGTTGTGGTTGTGAAGATAAACACATGGTTCCATATGTTGTTAGTGTACAACATTGAGGGTGCAGTGGGAGGAGTCATGTGACATCATGAGGTGTCACAGAACAAAACGCGGAACAGAACTCGGAATTCCACTGGTCACCTGCTAAAAAAAAAACTGACCATCTATTCACATTCACACTACACACCTTGACACCGTGAACAAGCTTCAGAGAGCCAGAGAGCGATTTTACACTTTTCTAACAAAACACTTTACTTTTCTCACAACACACTTTACATTTAACACAAAACACTTTACATTTAACACAAAACACTTTACATTTAACACAAAACACTTTACTTTTCTCACAAAACACTTTACTTTTCTCACAACACACTTTACATTTAACACAAAACACTTTACATTTAACACAAAACACTTTACATTTAACACAAAACACTTTACTTTTCTCACAAAACACTTTACTTTTCTCACAACACACTTTACATTTAACACAAAACACTTTACATTTAACACAAAACACTTTACATTTAACACAAAACACTTTACTTTTCTCACAAAACACTTTACTTTTCTCACAAAACACTTTACTTTTCTCACAAAACACTTTACTTTTCTCACAAAACACTTTTCTTTTAACACAACACACTTTTCTTTTAACACAACACACTTTTCTTATCACACACACGTCACACCACAGAGTTTGGAAAATGGTAAGTTTCCTCATTATGATTTTGTTGATTATCAGGATCCATTTATGGAAATGTATAGTCTAATATTAAGTTTGTATTGTTTAATATTCACTTACATTAATATTAATTTGATATTAAACAGTAAGACAGTAAAGAGTATTGTCTTAGTGAGCACTAAAGCCTTGGACATGATGATTTAACACAGAAGCTGAAGATACAGTACAATAAGAAATAAATCCAGATCTGTTTCTGTCATTATTTTTACATCAGTAAGCCTCAGTATGAACCTGTTCATTTCTTTTTGTTCTTCTGAAAGAATGTGTTTCTCTAAAAGCCAGCTCTGTCTCTACTTTCAGTTCCAGCCTGAAGAAACGGTGTCCTGTACATCCGACGTCCACACCCCTGTCTACTGCCCTGTCTACTGCCCTGTCAACTACCCTGTCTACTGCCCTGTGTACTACCCTGTCTACTGCCCTGTGTACTACCCGGTGTACTGCCCTGTGTACTACCCCATGTACAACAGTGTGCAGTACGCTGTGGAGAACCCTGTGGACTACCAGATGTACAGCCCTGTGCAATACCCTGTGGAGAACCCTGTGGACTCCCAGATGTACAGCCCTGTGCAATACCCTGTGGAGAACCCTGTGGACTCCCAGATGTACAGCCCTGTGCAATACCCTGTGGAGAACCCTGTGGACTCCCAGATGTACAGCCCTGTGCAATACCCTGTGGAGAACCCTGTGGACTCCCAGATGTACAGCCCTGTGCAATACCCTGTGGAGAACCCTGTGGACTCCCAGATGTACAGCCCTGTGCAATACCCTGTGGAGAACCCTGTGGACTCCCAGATGTACAGCCCTGTGCAATACCCTGTGGAGAACCCTGTGGACTCCCAGATGTACAGCCCTGTGCAATACCCTGTGGAGAACCCTGTGGACTCCCAGATGTACAACCATGTACAGTACGCTGTGGAGAACTTTGTGCAGAACCCTGTGCAGTACGCTGTGTCCGACCCTGTGGACATCACCAGGCACGAGCACATGCATGAACTTAGAAATATCCAAGAATCTATGGAAGCTCTGCCTGCACCCGAGGCCTTGTCTGCACCCGAGGCCCTGCCTGCACCCGAGACCCTGTCTGCACCTGAGGCCCTGTCTGCACCTGAGGCCCTGTCTGCACCTGAGGCCCTGTCTGCACCCGAGACCCTCTCTGCACCTGAGGCCCTGTCTGCACCTGAGGCCCTGTCTGCACCCGAGGCCCTGCTTGAACACGAGCCACTGCCTGCACCCGAGGCCCTCTCTGCAGCTGAGGCCCTGCCTGAACCCGACGCACTGCCTTCACCCGAGGCCCTGCCTGAGCCCGAAGCCCGCTCTGCACCCGAGGCCCTGCCTGCACCTGAGGCCCTGCCTATACCAGGGGCCCTGGTTGAACCCGAGGCTCTGCTTGAACCAGAGACCCTGCCTACAGCCGAGGCCCTGCCTGCACCCGAGGCCCTGCTTGAACCCGAGCCACTGCCTTCACCCGAGGCCCTCTCTGCAGCCGAGGCCCTGCCTGAACCCGAGGCACTGCCTTCACCCGAGGCCCTGCCTGAACCAGAGACCCTGCTTGAACCCGAGCAACTGCCTTCACCCGAGGCCCTCTCTGAAGCCGAGGCCCTGCCTTCACCCGAGGCACTGCCTGCACCTGAGGCCCTGCCTGAACCAAAGGCCCTGCTTGAACCAGAGACGCTGCCTACAGCCGAGGCCCTGCCTGCACCCGAGGCCCTGCCTGAACCCGAGGCCCTGCCTGCAGCCGAGGTCTCGTCTGTACCCGAGACCCTGCCTGTACCTGAGGCTCTGCCTCAACCCGAGGCCCTGCCTGCACCCGAGGCCCTGCCTGAACCCGAGGCCCTGCCTGCAGCCGAGGTCCCATCTGTACCCAAGACCCTGCCTGTACCTGAGACTCTGCCTGTACCTGAGACTCTGCCTGCACCAGTGTCTCCTGAGACACAGAAGGAGAAGGCAGAGGATGCTCAGGAACAGACGAGGCAGAAACAGCTGGTAAGAAATAAAAAAACACTACTTTAAAAATGCTTAATTCTAATAATGGGGTTTTCATATATTAAATCCAGATGTTTCACTCCTAATCTGTCTCTAGAACATTCACAATTTAACTCCAACTTGTATTTCCTACAGATTAAAATTCAGGACCCCAACAATGGTGGCCGAAAAATCAGCAACCAAGAAGATGACAGCTCACCAAACATCACGGTACAGCATTAAAGTCTGTCTGCAGATTGCAGACCTGAGAGGGCCTTTGTGTCCATATATGGACATGGGGCATGTCGCTAATGTCCCACAGTAAAATCTGATTATCAGAGCCTCACTTTTACTCTCATGCTGCTTTGTGATTTTCTGTTTATTTGTAGGTTTCTTTTCTTACAGTTTGAGCTTTCTGATTGGCTTATTTAATGCAATGTATGTTAACTGGATCCTCTGTTATCCCTCTGTTTTGCAGGGAGTTGAACTATTCGTTAAAGACGTGGACCCCAGGATCAGTGAACAGCGCCTCTTTAATGAGTTCCTCCCGTTCGGAGACATCATCAGCTTTAAGGTTAGCTACTAATCCCTCCAGTTTCTTCCTTTCCCAATACACTGTGTTCACTTCATCGTACTCTCTAAGTTAGGAGACGAGTGTATAGTGGGGTGTTTTTTCATACACTGTATTTTGTATAGCTGCTGTCTGAAATGACCTTTAACACAGAAGACGTACATATGGACTATAGGGGGGTTCAATCCCAGTTCACAACATAGCTGCTCTGTTTCTATGTACGTTAGCGGGAGTGTAATGCTATGCTTTCCATATCTCCTCGTACAGCTGATGATGGAAAACGGGCGCTCAAAAGGATATGGCTATGTGACATACTCCAATGAAGCAGAGGCCAAAACAGCCATAAGCGAGCTAAACGGGAAGATCCTGGGAACGAAGGTCCTGTTCATCGCGCTGTCAAAATCCAAAGAGGAACTGGCCAGGCTGAAAAATCGAAGAAACTGG
>NC_080730.1:5403840-5411340 GCF_019097595.1 Hemibagrus wyckioides | reverse complement strand
GTATGTGTATTAGTGTACAGTGGTGTGTGTGTGTGTGTGTATGTATGTATGTGTATTAGTGTACAGCGGTGTGTGTGTGTGTGTGTGTGTGTGTGTGTATGTATGTATGTGTATTAGTGTACAGCGGTGTGTGTGTGTGTGTGTATGTATGTATGTGTATTAGTGTACAGTGGTGTGTGTGTGTGTGTGTATGTATGTGTATTAGTGTACAGCGGTGTGTGTGTGTGTGTGTATGTATGTGTATTAGTGTACAGCGGTGTGTGTGTGTGTGTGTGTGTATGTATGTGTAATAGTG
The DNA here is from genome assembly GCF_019097595.1 of Hemibagrus wyckioides. NCBI lineage: Eukaryota > Metazoa > Chordata > Actinopteri > Siluriformes > Bagridae > Hemibagrus > Hemibagrus wyckioides. Next base: position 5,411,045 of record NC_080730.1, on the reverse strand, counting down.
TACAACGGTGTGTGTGTGTGTGTGTGTGTATGTATGTATGTATGTGTATTAGTGTACAGCGGTGTGTGTGTGTGTGTATGTATGTATGTGTATTAGTGTACAGCGGTGTGTGTGTGTGTGTGTATGTATGTGTATTAGTGTACAGCGGTGTGTGTGTGTGTGTATGTATGTGTAATAGTGTACAACGGTGTGTGTGTGTGTGTGTGTGTATGTATGTATGTGTATTAGTGTACAGTGGTGTGTGTGTGTGTGTGTATGTATGTGTATTAGTGTACAGCGGTGTGTGTGTGTGTGTGTGTGTGTATGTATGTGTAATAGTGTACAACGGTGTGTGTGTGTGTATGTATGTATGTATGTGTATTAGTGTACAGCGGTGTGTGTGTGTGTGTATGTATGTATGTGTATTAGTGTACAGCGGTGTGTGTGTGTGTGTGTGTGTATGTATGTGTAATAGTGTACAACGGTGTGTGTGTGTGTGTGTGTATGTATGTATGTATGTGTATTAGTGTACAGCGGTGTGTGTGTGTGTGTGTGTGTGTATGTATGTATGTGTATTAGTGTATATCAGTGTGTAAGTGTGTTTGTATGTATTTGTATTAGTGTACAGTGGTGTGTGTGTGTGTGTGTGTGTATGTATGTAGGTGTATTAGTGTACAGTGGTGTGTGTGTGTGTGTGTGTGTATGTATGTATGTGTTTTAGTTTACAGCGGTGTGTGTGTGTGTATGTATGTATGTATGTATGTGTATTAGTGTACAGCGGTGTGTGTGTGTGTATGTATGTATGTGTATTAGTGTACAGCGGTGTGTGTGTGTGTGTGTATGTATGTGTATTAGTGTACAGCGGTGTGTGTGTGTGTGTATGTATGTATGTATGTGTATTAGTGTATATCAGTGTGTAAGTGTGTTTGTATGTATGTGTATTAGTGTACAGCGGTGTGTGTGTGTGTGTATGTATGTATGTATGTGTATTAGTGTATATCAGTGTGTAAGTGTGTTTGTATGTATGTGTATTAGTGTACAGCGGTGTGTGTGTGTGTATTAGTGTACAGCGGTGTGTGTGTGTGTGTGTGTATTAGTGTACAGCGGTGTGTGTGTGTGTGTATTAGTGTACAGCGGTGTGTGTGTGTCTGTGTGTGTGTATTAGTGTACAGCGGTGTGTGTGTGTCTGTGTGTGTATTAGTGTACAGCGGTGTGTGTGTGTCTGTGTGTGTGTGTATTAGTGTATAGCGGTGTGTGTGTGTGTGTGTATTAGTGTACAGCAGTGTGTAAGTGTGTGTGTGTGTGTGTGTGTACAGATGTGTGTGTTGCACCTGCAGTTTAAGAAGCCCTCAATGTAAAGGAGGACCAGTCATATTTCTTATCATACTTCACCCCAAATATGTGGTAAAAGTCATTGGAAACTGCCCCGGTCAGCATGCTGTTCATTTCAGACCGGTCAAGCAGTGATAGATAAGTGGTAAAAAAGATACATGTTGTCTTTTACAGTGTAGTCAAATGTAACGTATCAGCCTTATTAAAGGGAATAAATTGATGAATGTTCTTGTAATGATGCTGGATATCAGCTTTTAAATCCTAAATCTCTACAATCTTCAATTTCTTATTCATATTCGATTGACCACAAACACAATGATACAGAGACCTGCTTATTACAAGTTTTATTTTTTAAAAAAATCATCATATAGTATACGGTCGAAAAGAGGGGATTAAAAAGAAATAAAATAAAAAAGAAGTGAAAAATAATAAACAATAAAGTGAAATAGCTGTGCAGAACAGAGAGGCAAGTGAAATAAAGTGGCATTAGAGTGGAAAAGAGTGGAAAAATAACTTAGATAAAATCTCTAATAAAAATGCAGCATATGAAGCGATACAGTGACTGATGAAATGCGGTGTGTGAATATAAGATGATTGTTGTGAGTAACTGTTCTGGATAAAGTGCATGTGTGGAATTATGTACAGTGTTTGTGTAGAAAACATGTAGGGTGCTAGGCAAAAGAGCTCATTTCTGCAAAAAAAATAAACCCCACAAAGTTGTATTGGGACTTCCTGCCAAATCTATAATATCTATTCTGTCCTATCAAATATATGGAGTATTTTATTTATTAAGCCATTTTGACAAAATCAGAGCAGGAGGCAGGATTGTAGTGTAAGTAATGGCTGAGAAAATCATTCAATCTGACAGAAAAAAAGCAGCATGAGGAGAAAATACACCTAATAACTTCACTTCATGTGATAACTGTTCATAGAAATCAGCTAATCGTGACATTCACTCAGATATGTAGGCTGGGATTAAACCATTAAGACACCAGTGTGAACATGTTTTAGTACAAAACTGAGTGAGGCCTCATGGGGCTGAGTCGCTCATATCTTAAAATCCTAGTCAGGATATTATCATTTGAATCTAATATAATGATTGGCATGTTTTGTTGTGGTTGTGAAGATAAACACATGGTTCCATATGTTGTTAGTGTACAACATTGAGGGTGCAGTGGGAGGAGTCATGTGACATCATGAGGTGTCACAGAACAAAACGCGGAACAGAACTCAGAATTCCACTGGTCACCTGCTAAAAAAAAAACTGACCATCTATTCACATTCACACTACACACCTTGACACCGTGAACAAGCTTCAGAGAGCCAGAGAGCGATTTTACACTTTTCTAACAAAACACTTTACTTTTCTCACAACACACTTTACATTTAACACAAAACACTTTACATTTAACACAAAACACTTTACATTTAACACAAAACACTTTACTTTTAACACAAAACACTTTACTTTTCTCACAAAACACTTTACTTTTCTCACAACACACTTTACTTTTCTCACAACACACTTTACATTTAACACAAAACACTTTACTTTTCTCACAAAACACTTTACTTTTCTCACAACACACTTTACTTTTCTCACAACACACTTTACATTTAACACAAAACACTTTACATTTAACACAAAACACTACTTTTCTCACAAAACACTTTTCTTTTAACACAACACACTTTTCTTTTAACACAACACACTTTTCTTATCACACACACGTCACACCACAGAGTTTGGAAAATGGTAAGTTTCCTCATTATGATTTTGTTGATTATCAGGATCCATTTATGGAAATGTATAGTCTAATATTAAGTTTGTATTGTTTAATATTCACTTACATTAATATTAATTTGATATTAAACAGTAAGACAGTAAAGAGTATTGTCTTAGTGAGCACTAAAGCCTTGGACATGATGATTTAACACAGAAGCTGAAGATACAGTACAATAAGAAATAAATCCAGATCTGTTTCTGTCATTATTTTTACATCAGTAAGCCTCAGTATGAACCTGTTCATTTCTTTTTGTTCTTCTGAAAGAATGTGTTTCTCTAAAAGCCAGCTCTGTCTCTACTTTCAGTTCCAGCCTGAAGAAACGGTGTCCTGTACATCCGACGTCCACACCCCTGTCTACTGCCCTGTCTACTGCCCCGTCAACTACCCTGTCTACTGCCCTGTGTACTACCCTGTCTACTGCCCTGTGTACTACCCGGTGTACTGCCCTGTGTACTACCCCATGTACAACACTGTGCAGTACGCTGTGGAGAACCCTGTGGACTACCAGATGTACAGCCCTGTGCAATACCCTGTGGAGAACCCTGTGGACTCCCAGATGTACAGCCCTGTGCAATACCCTGTGGAGAACCCTGTGGACTCCCAGATGTACAGCCCTGTGCAATACCCTGTGGAGAACCCTGTGGACTCCCAGATGTACAGCCCTGTGCAATACCCTGTGGAGAACCCTGTGGACTCCCAGATGTACAGCCCTGTGCAATACCCTGTGGAGAACCCTGTGGACTCCCAGATGTACAGCCCTGTGCAATACCCTGTGGAGAACCCTGTGGACTCCCAGATGTACAGCCCTGTACAGTACGCAGTGGAGAACTTTGTGCAGAACCCTGTGCAGAACCCTGTGCAGTACGCTGTGTCTGACCATGTGGACATCACCAGGCAAGAGCACATGCATGACCTTAGAAATATCCAAGAATCTATGGAAGCTCTGCCTGCACCCGAGGCTCTCTCTGCAGCCAAGGCCCTCTCTGCACCCGAGGCTTTGTCTGCACCCGAAGCCCTGCCTGCACCCGAGGCTTTGTCTGCACCCGAGGCCCTGCCTGCACCCGAGGCCCTGCCTGCACCCAAGGCTTTGTCTGCACCCGAGGCCCTGCCTGCACCCGAGGCCCTGTCTGCACCCGAGGCTTTGTCTGCACCCGAGGCCCTGCCTGCATCCGAGACCCTCTCTGCACCCGAGGCCTTGTCTGCACCCGAGGCCCTGCCTGCACCTGAGGCCCTGCCTGCACACGAGGCCCTGTCTGCACCCGAGGCTTTGTCTGCACCCGAGGCCCTGCCTGCACCTGAGGCCCTGCCTGCACCCGAGGCCTTGCTTGAACCCGAGCCACTGCCTTCACCCGAGGCCCTCTCTGCAGCTGAGGCCCTGCCTGCACCTGAGGCCCTGCCTGAACCAGGGGCCCTGGTTGAACCCGAGGCTCTGCTTGAACCAGAGACCCTGCCTACAGCCGAGGCCCTGCCTGCACCCGAGGCCCTGCTTGAACCCGAGCCACTGCCTTCACCCGAGGCCCTCTCTGCAGCCGAGGCCCTGCCTGAACCCGAGGCACTGCCTTCACCTGAGGCCCTGCCTGCACCTGAATCCCTGCCTGAGCCCGAAGCCCGCTCTGCACCCGAGGCCCTGCCTGTACCTGAGGCTCTGCCTCAACCCGAGGTCCTGCCTGCACCCGAGGCCCTGCCTGAACCCGAGGCCCTGCCTGCAGCCGAGGTCCCATCTGTACCCAAGACTCTGCCTGTACCTGAGGCTCTGCCTGTACCTGAGACCCTGCCTGCACCAGTGTCTCCTGAGACACAGAAGGAGAAGGCAGAGGATGCTGAGGAACAGACGAGGCAGAAACAGCTGGTAAGAAATAAAAAAACACTACTTTAAAAATGCTTAATTCTTATAATGGGGTTTTCATATATTAACTCCAGATGTTTCACTCCTAATCTGTCTCTAGAACATTCACAATTTAACTCCAACTTGTATTTCCTACAGATTAAAATTCAGGACCCCAACAATGGTGGCCGAAAAATCAGCAACCAAGAAGATGACAGCTCACCAAACATCACGGTACAGCATTAAAGTCTGTCTGCAGATTGCAGACCTGAGAGGGCCTTTGTGTCCATATATGGACATGGGGCATGTCGCTAATGTCCCACAGTAAAATCTGATTATCAGAGCCTCACTTTTACTCTCATGCTGCTTTGTGATTTTCTGTTTATTTGTAGGTTTCTTTTCTTACAGTTTGAGCTTTCTGATTGGCTTATTTGATGCAATGTATGTTAACTGGATCCTCTGTTATCCCTCTGTTTTGCAGGGAGTTGAACTATTCGTTAAAGACGTGGACCCCAGGATCAGTGAACAGCGCCTCTTTAATGAGTTCCTCCCGTTCGGAGACATCATCAGCTTTAAGGTTAGCTACTAATCCCTCCAGTTTCTTCCCTTCCCAATACACTGTGTTCACTTCATCGTACTCTCTAAGTTAGGAGACGAGTGTATAGTGGGGTGTTTTTTCATACACTGTATTTTGTATAGCTGCTGTCTGAAATGACCTTTAACACAGAAGACGTACATATGGACTATAGGGGGGTTCAATCCCAGTTCACAACATAGCTGCTCTGTTTCTATGTACGTTAGCGGGAGTGTAATGCTATGCTTTCCATATCTCCTCGTACAGCTGATGATGGAAAACGGGCGCTCAAAAGGATATGGCTATGTGACATACTCCAATGAAGCAGAGGCCAAAACAGCCATAAGCGAGCTAAACGGGAAGATCCTGGGAACGAAGGTTCTGTTCATCGCGCTGTCAAAATCCAAAGAGGAACTGGCCAGGCTGAAAAATCGAAGAAACTGGACACGCAAGCCGTGTTACAAGAAAGACACGAAGAGGTTCTGGCCACAGCGTGAGTCACTGCCGTGTTTGTACTTAAAATGTCTTACAGTATGAGGATTGTTGTGCACTACCTAGGGAGCTTCCTATACAATACATATGAATGTAACAATATAATCTAGAGGAGTGTAAAGCTCATACCGTTACAAAAGATTAGACAATTATTGTTATGTATAAGAAGAACCGATACCTGTGAATCACACACACACACACACAGTAACACAACTCTTCTTTTCTCTTTCAGGTCATTAATCTGCTGTACCAAACTGCCAGGAACCCTACAGAGACTCAATAAAATTAAAAATCTTTACAATAAATTCAATTCAATTCAATAAAATGTTCCTATTGCTACTGAAATGGTCTGAGTTTTTAATCACAGTAAATAAATGCTGGTGAAAACGCCTCACACAGCGGCAGCTTTAAAATAACCCGCTAAAAATTTCCACCTCAGGAAAATAGAATTAATTAATGACTGAACCTCAATTATGAACTATGTAATAACTGAGTTATAACTAACTGAGTAAATATATAAATATAAATACAGATCCTGTTTGTAACACTGATCAGAGACTCACACGGCAGAACACGTGATGTTAAAGAAGGACGTCTGCTGCATCACCTGTCACCAATCTGACTCGTATCGTAACTCACACACACTCCTGAGCTACATTTTACATTTTATTCAACTAAAATATAAAGGCACAGTAAGATATTCTCAAATAAACGTAAATACATACTGAGAGATATTTACAAAAAAGATAAACTTCTCAAAGTGCTCATGATCAAAGCAAACCCTTTAGACATTAACCCTTTACACTTTATACGTAGTACACACTTTTGCATAAGGTTATACACCGATCAGGAATAATATTATGACCACCTGCCTAATCGGTCCACCAAAACAGCCCTGACTTGTCGAGGCATGGATTCCACTAGATCCCTGAAGGTGTGCTGTGGTTTCTGACACCGAGATGTTAGCAGCAGATCCTTTAAGTTCTGTAAGTTGTGAGGTGGGGCCTCCATTGCTTTGGACTTGTTTGTCCAGCACATTGCCCAGATGCTCGATTGGATTGAGATCTGGGAAATTTGGAGGCCAAGTCAACACCTCAAACTGGTTGTTGTGGTCATCAAACCATTCCTGAACCATTACTGCTTTGTGGAACGGCGCATTGTCCTGCTGAAAGAGGCCACGGCCATGAGGGAATACTGTTTCCATGAAAGGGTGTAC
>NC_080730.1:5388840-5396340 GCF_019097595.1 Hemibagrus wyckioides | reverse complement strand
AATCCTAGTCAGGATATTATCATTTGAATCTAATATAATGATTGGCATGTTTTGTTGTGGTTGTGAAGATAAACACATGGTTCCATATGTTGTTAGTGTACAACATTGAGGGTGCAGTGGGAGGAGTCATGTGACATCATGAGGTGTCACAGAACAAAACGCGGAACAGAACTCAGAATTCCACTGGTCACCTGCTAAAAAAAAAACTGACCATCTATTCACATTCACACTACACACCTTGACACCGTGAACAAGCTTCAGAGAGCCAGAGAGCGATTTTACACTTTTCTAACAAAACACTTTACTTTTCTCACAACACACTTTACATTTAACACAAAACACTTTACATTTAACACAAAACACTTTACATTTAACACAAAACACTTTACATTTAACACAAAACACTTTACATTTAACACAAAACACTTTACTTTTCTCACAAAACACTTTACTTTTCTCACAAAACACTTTACTTTTCTCACAACACACTTTACATTTAACACAAAACACTTTACATTTAACACAAAACACTTTACATTTAACACAAAACACTTTACTTTTCTCACAACACACTTTACTTTTCTCACAACACACTTTACATTTAACACAAAACACTTTACTTTTCTCACAAAACACTTTTCTATTAACACAACACACTTTTCTTTTAACACAACACACTTTTCTTTTAACACAACACACTTTTCTTATCACACACACGTCACACCACAGAGTTTGGAAAATGGTAAGTTTCCTCATTATGATTTTGTTGATTATCAGGATCCATTTATGGAAATGTATAGTCTAATATTAAGTTTGTATTGTTTAATATTCACTTACATTAATATTAATTTGATATTAAACAGTAAGACAGTAAAGAGTATTGTCTTAGTGAGCACTAAAGCCTTGGACATGATGATTTAACACAGAAGCTGAAGATACAGTACAATAAGAAATAAATCCAGATCTGTTTCTGTCATTATTTTTACATCAGTAAGCCTCAGTATGAACCTGTTCATTTCTTTTTGTTCTTCTGAAAGAATGTGTTTCTCTAAAAGCCAGCTCTGTCTCTACTTTCAGTTCCAGCCTGAAGAAACGGTGTCCTGTACATCCGACGTCCACACCCCTGTCTACTGCCCTGTCTACTGCCCTGTGTACTACCCTGTCTACTGCCCTGTGTACTACCCGGTGTACTACCCTGTGTACTACCCCATGTACAACACTGTGCAGTACGCTGTGGAGAACCCTGTGGACTACCAGATGTACAGCCCTGTGCAATACCCTGTGGAGAACCCTGTGGACTCCCAGATGTACAGCCCTGTGCAATACCCTGTGGAGAACCCTGTGGACTCCCAGATGTACAGCCCTGTGCAATACCCTGTGGAGAACCCTGTGGACTCCCAGATGTACAGCCCTGTGCAATACCCTGTGGAGAACCCTGTGGACTCCCAGATGTACAGCCCCGTGCAATACCCTGTGGAGAACCCTGTGGACTCCCAGATGTACAGCCCTGTGCAATACCCTGTGGAGAACCCTGTGGACTCCCAGATGTACAACCCTGTACAGTACGCAGTGGAGAACTTTGTGCAGAACCCTGTGCAGTATGCTGTGTCCGACCATGTGGACATCACCAGGCACGAGCACATGCATGAACTTAGAAATATCCAAGAATCTATGGAAGCTCTGCCTGCACCCGAGGCTCTCTCTGCACCGGAGGCCCTGCCTGCACCCGAGGCCCTGCTTGAACCCGAAGCCCTGCCTGCACCCGAGGCCTTGTCTGCACCCGAGGCCCTGCCTGCACCCGAGACCCTGTCTGCACCTGAGGCCCTGTCTGCACCTGAGGCCCTGTCTGCACCCGAGACCCTCTCTGCACCTGAGGCCCTGTCTGCACCTGAGGCCCTGTCTGCACCCGAGACCCTCTCTGCACCTGAGGCCCTGTCTGCACCTGAGGCCCTGCTTGAACACGAGCCACTGCCTGCACCCGAGGCCCTCTCTGCAGCTGAGGCCCTGCCTGAACCCGAGGCACTGCCTTCACCCGAGGCCCTGTCTGCACCCGAGGCCCTGCCTGCACCCGAGGCCCTGTCTGCACCCGAGGCTTTGTCTGCACCCGAGGCCCTGCCTGCACCCGAGGCCCTGTCTGCACCCGAGGCTTTGTCTGCACCCGAGGCCCTGCCTGCACCCGAGGCCCTGCTTGAACCCGAGCCACTGCCTGCACCCGAGGCCCTCTCTGCAGCTGAGGCCCTGCCTGAACCCGAGGCACTGCCTTCACCCGAGGCCCTGCCTGAACCAGAGACCCTGCTTGAACCCGAGCAACTGCCTTCACCCGAGGCCCGCTCTGCACCCGAGGCCCTGCCTGCACCCGAGGCACTGCCTGCACCTGAGGCCCTGCCTGAACCAGAGGCCCTGCTTGAACCAGAGACGCTGCCTACAGCCGAGGCCCTGCCTGCACCCGAGGCCCTGCCTGAACCCGAGGCCCTGCCTGCAGCCGAGGTCTCGTCTGTACCCGAGACCCTGCCTGTACCTGAGGCTCTGCCTCAACCCGAGGCCCTGCCTGCACCCGAGGCCCAGCCTGAACCCGAGGCCCTGCCTGCAGCCGAGGTCCCATCTGTACCCAAGACTCTGCCTGTACCTGGGACTCTGCCTGTACCCGAGACCCTGCCTGCACCAGTGTCTCCTGAGACACAGAATGAGAAGGCAGAGGATGCTCAGGAACAGACGAGGCAGAAACAGCTGGTAAGAAATAAAAAAACACTACTTTAAAAATGCTTAATTCTTATAATGGGGTTTTCATATATTAACTCCAGATGTTTCACTCCTAATCTGTCTCTAGAACATTCACAATTTAACTCCAACTTGTATTTCCTACAGATTAAAATTCAGGACCCCAACAATGGTGGCCGAAAAATCAGCAACCAAGAAGATGACAGCTCACCAAACATCACGGTACAGCATTAAAGTCTGTCTGCAGATTGCAGACCTGAGAGGGCCTTTGTGTCCATATATGGACATGGGGCATGTCGCTAATGTCCCACAGTAAAATCTGATTATCAGAGCCTCACTTTTACTCTCATGCTGCTTTGTGATTTTCTGTTTATTTGTAGGTTTCTTTTCTTACAGTTTGAGCTTTCTGATTGGCTCATTTGATGCAATGTATGTTAACTGGATCCTCTGTTATCCCTCTGTTTTGCAGGGAGTTGAACTATTCGTTAAAGACGTGGACCCCAGGATCAGTGAACAGCGCCTCTTTAATGAGTTCCTCCCGTTCGGAGACATCATCAGCTTTAAGGTTAGCTACTAATCCCTCCAGTTTCTTCCTTTCCCAATACACTGTGTTCACTTCATCGTACTCTCTCTGTTAGGAGACGAGTGTATAGTGGGGTGTTTTTTCATACACTGTATTTTGTATAGCTGCTGTCTGAAATGACCTTTAACACAGAAGACGTACATATGGACTATAGGGGGGTTCAATCCCAGTTCACAACATAGCTGCTCTGTTTCTATGTACGTTAGCGGGAGTGTAATGCTATGCTTTCCATATCTCCTCGTACAGCTGATGATGGAAAACGGGCGCTCAAAAGGATATGGCTATGTGACATACTCCAATGAAGCAGAGGCCAAAACAGCCATAAGCGAGCTAAACGGGAAGATCCTGGGAACGAAGGTTCTGTTCATCGCGCTGTCAAAATCCAAAGAGGAACTGGCCAGGCTGAAAAATCGAAGAAACTGGACACGCAAGCCGTGTTACAAGAAAGACACGAAGAGGTTCTGGCCACAGCGTGAGTCACTGCCGTGTTTGTACTTAAAATGTCTTACAGTATGAGGATTGTTGTGCACTACCTAGGGAGCTTCCTATACAATACATATGAATGTAACAATATAATCTAGAGGAGTGTAAAGCTCATACCGTTACAAAAGATTAGACAATTATTGTTATGTATAAGAAGAACCGATACCTGTGAATCACACACACACACACAGTAACACAACTCTTCTTTTCTCTTTCAGGTCATTAATCTGCTGTACCAAACTGCCAGGAACCCTACAGAGACTCAATAAAATTAAAAATCTTTACAATAAATTCAATTCAATTCAATAAAATGTTCCTATTGCTACTGAAATGGTCTGAGTTTTTAATCACAGTAAATAAATGCTGGTGAAAACGCCTCACACAGCGGCAGCTTTAAAATAACCCGCTAAAAATTTCCACCTCAGGAAAATAGAATTAATTAATGACTGAACCTCAATTATGAACTATGTAATAACTGAGTTATAACTAACTGAGTAAATATATAAATATAAATACAGATCCTGTTTGTAACACTGATCAGAGACTCACACGGCAGAACACGTGATGTTAAAGAAGGACGTCTGCTGCATCACCTGTCACCAATCTGACTCGTATCGTAACTCACACACACTCCTGAGCTACATTTTACATTTTATTCAACTAAAATATAAAGGCACAGTAAGATATTCTCAAATAAACGTAAATACATACTGAGAGATATTTACAAAAAAGATAAACTTCTCAAAGTGCTCATGATCAAAGCAAACCCTTTAGACATTAACCCTTTAAACTTTATACGTAGTACACACTTTTGCATAAGGTTATACACCGATCAGGCATAATATTATGACCACCTGCCTAATCGGTCCACCAAAACAGCCCTGACTTGTCGAGGCATGGATTCCACTAGATCCCTGAAGGTGTGCTGTGGTTTCTGACACCGAGATGTTAGCAGCAGATCCTTTAAGTTCTGTAAGTTGTGAGGTGGGGCCTCCATTGGTTTGGACTTGTTTGTCCAGCACATTGCCCAGATGCTCGATTGGATTGAGATCTGGGAAATTTGGAGGCCAAGTCAACACCTCAAACTGGTTGTTGTGGTCATCAAACCATTCCTGAACCATTACTGCTTTGTGGAACGGCGCATTGTCCTGCTGAAAGAGGCCACGGCCATGAGGGAATACTGTTTCCATGAAAGGGTGTACATGGTCTGCAGCAATGCTTAGGTAGGTGGGACATGTCAGAGTAACATCCACATGGATGGCAGGACCCAAGGTTTCCCAGCAGAACAATGCCCAAAGCATGACACTGCCTCCACCGGCTTGCCTTCTTCCCATAGTGCATCCTGGTGCCATGTGTTCCCAATGTAAGTGAAGCACAAACACCCGGCCATCCACGTGATGTAAAAGAAAACGTGATTCTTCAGACCAGGACACCTTCTTCCATTGCTCCATGGTCCAGTTCTGATGCTCACATGCCCATTGTTGGCACTTTCAGCGGTGCACAGGGGTCAGCATGGGCACCCTGACTGGTCTGAGGCTATGCAGTCCCATACCACTGCATAGTGGGAACATCCCACAATACCTGCTGTTCTGGAGATTCTAGCAATTAAGCCCTTGTGTAAATTGCTCAGGTCATCACCAGTGATCATTGTACCGCTGTGTCCGGCGTCTCTGACGGATATTTTTCTACACTCTTTGAGCGAATGTGTGCCTCAACATTAACATTTTTAATAGCGGTAAATACTACATTATATTGCAGCGTCCTTGTATCAGATGACCTCCACTAAATCAGGTGATATTGGAGTCACACTATTCTGACTGAATAAAACTGTCGCTAGTCTTAACACGTTAACGCTAGCAAAAACAGATCATCTAAAATCGTCTGCTGCCATCCCCAGTATCAAAGCGTACATAGCAGCTATCAGACCGTCTCATGCTGCTACACTCACCTCTTTACACTACCACTGTAACCAGATCATCAATATTATTCACATCATCTGATAGCGGTTATAATGATATTGCTGAGCAGTGTGTGTGTGTGTGTGTGTGTGTGTATGTGTGTATGTGTGTGTGTGTGTGTGTGTGTGTGTATGTATGTGTATGTGTGTGTGTGTGTGTATGTATGTGTATTAGTGTACAGCGGTGTGTGTGTGTGTATGTAGGTATGTATGTGTATTAGTGTACAGCGGTGTGTGTGTGTATGTATGTATGTATGTGTATTAGTGTACAGTGGTGTGTGTGTGTGTGTGTGTGTATGTATGTGTATTAGTGTACAGCGGTGTGTGTGTGTATGTATGTATGTATGTGTATTAGTGTACAGCGGTGTGTGTGTGTGTATGTAGGTATGTATGTGTATTAGTATACAGCGGTGTGTGTGTGTGTGTATGCATGTATGTGTATTAGTGTACAGTGGTGTGTGTGTGTATGTATGTATGTATGTGTATTAGTTTACAGCGGTGTGTGTGTGTGTGTATGTATGTATGTATGTGTATTAGTATACAGCGGTGTGTGTGTGTGTGTATGTATGTATGTGTATTAGTATACAGCGGTGTGTGTGTGTGTGTATGCATGTATGTGTATTAGTGTACAGCGGTGTGTGTGTGTGTGTGTGTATGTATGTATGTGTATTAGTGTACAGCGGTGTGTGTGTGTGTGTATGTATGAGTATTAGTGTACAGCGGTGTGTGTGTGTATGTAGGTATGTATGTGTATTAGTGTACAGCGGTGTGTGTGTGTGTGTGTATGTATGTATGTGTATTAGTGTACAGCGGGGTGTGTATGTATGTATGTATGTGTATTAGTATACAGCGGTGTGTGTGTGTATGTATGTATGTATGTGTATTAGTTTACAGCGGTGTGTGTGTGTGTGTATGTATGTATGTATGTGTATTAGTATACAGCGGTGTGTGTGTGTGTGTATGTATGTATGTGTATTAGTATACAGCGGTGTGTGTGTGTGTGTATGCATGTATGTGTATTAGTGTACAGCGGTGTGTGTGTGTGTGTGTATGTATGTATGTATGTGTATTAGTGTACAGCGGTGTGTGTGTGTGTGTATGTATGAGTATTAGTGTACAGCGGTGTGTGTGTGTATGTAGGTATGTATGTGTATTAGTGTACAGCGGTGTGTGTGTGTGTGTGTATGTATGTATGTGTATTAGTGTACAGCGGGGTGTGTGTGTATGCATGTATGTGTATTAGTGTACAGTGGTGTGTGTGTGTATGTATGTATGTATGTGTATTAGTGTACAGCGGTGTGTGTGTGTGTGTGTATGTATGTATGTATGTGTATTAGTGTACAGCGGTGTGTGTGTGTGTATGTATGTGTATTAGTGTACAACGGTGTGTGTGTGTGTGTGTATGTATGTATGTATGTGTATTAGTGTACAGCGGTGTGTGTGTGTATGTATGTATGTATGTGTATTAGTGTACAGCGGTGTGTGTGTGTGTATGTATTTGTATTAGTGTACAGCGGTGTGTGTGTGTATGTAGGTATGTATGTGTATTAGTGTACAGCGGTGTGTGTGTGTGTGTATGTATGTATGTGTATTAGTGTACAGCGGTGTGTGTGTGTATGTATGTATGTATGTGTATTAGTGTACAGCGGTGTGTGTATGTATGTATGTATGTGTATTAGTATACAGCGGTGTGTGTGTGTATGTATGTATGTATGTGTATTAGTGTACAGCGGTGTGTGTGTGTGTGTGTGTATGTATG
>NC_080730.1:5378840-5383840 GCF_019097595.1 Hemibagrus wyckioides | reverse complement strand
GAAAATACACCTAATAACTTCACTTCATGTGATAACTGTTCATAGAAATCAGCTAATCGTGACATTCACTCAGATATGTAGGCTGGGATTAAACCATTAAGACACCAGTGTGAACATGTTTTAGTACAAAAACTGAGTGAGGCCTCATGGGGCTGAGTCGCTCATATCTTAAAATCCTAGTCAGGATATTATCATTTGAATCTAATATAATGATTGGCATGTTTTGTTGTGGTTGTGAAGATAAACACATGGTTCCATATGTTGTTAGTGTACAACATTGAGGGTGCAGTGGGAGGAGTCATGTGACATCATGAGGTGTCACAGAACAAAACGCGGAACAGAACTCAGAATTCCACTGGTCACCTGCTAAAAAAAAAACTGACCATCTATTCACATTCACACTACACACCTTGACACCGTGAACAAGCTTCAGAGAGCCAGAGAGCGATTTTACACTTTTCTAACAAAACACTTTACTTTTCTCACAAAACACTTTACATTTAACACAAAACACTTTACATTTAACACAAAACACTTTACATTTAACACAAAACACTTTACATTTAACACAAAACACTTTACATTTAACACAAAACACTTTACTTTTCTCACAAAACACTTTACTTTTCTCACAAAACACTTTACTTTTCTCACAACACACTTTACATTTAACACAAAACACTTTACATTTAACACAAAACACTTTACATTTAACACAAAACACTTTACTTTTCTCACAACACACTTTACATTTAACACAAAACACTTTACATTTAACACAAAACACTTTACATTTAACACAAAACACTTTACATTTAACACAAAACACTTTACTTTTCTCACAACACACTTTACATTTAACACAAAACACTTTACATTTAACACAAAACACTTTACATTTAACACAAAACACTTTACTTTTCTCACAAAACACTTTTCTATTAACACAACACACTTTTCTTTTAACACAACACACTTTTCTTTTAACACAACACACTTTTCTTATCACACACACGTCACACCACAGAGTTTGGAAAATGGTAAGTTTCCTCATTATGATTTTGTTGATTATCAGGATCCATTTATGGAAATGTATAGTCTAATATTAAGTTTGTATTGTTTAATATTCACTTACATTAATATTAATTTGATATTAAACAGTAAGACAGTAAAGAGTATTGTCTTAGTGAGCACTAAAGCCTTGGACATGATGATTTAACACAGAAGCTGAAGATACAGTACAATAAGAAATAAATCCAGATCTGTTTCTGTCATTATTTTTACATCAGTAAGCCTCAGTATGAACCTGTTCATTTCTTTTTGTTCTTCTGAAAGAATGTGTTTCTCTAAAAGCCAGCTCTGTCTCTACTTTCAGTTCCAGCCTGAAGAAACGGTGTCCTGTACATCCGACGTCCACACCCCTGTCTACTGCCCTGTCTACTGCCCTGTGTACTACCCTGTCTACTGCCCTGTGTACTACCCGGTGTACTACCCTGTGTACTACCCCATGTACAACACTGTGCAGTACGCTGTGGAGAACCCTGTGGACTACCAGATGTACAGCCCTGTGCAATACCCTGTGGAGAACCCTGTGGACTCCCAGATGTACAGCCCTGTGCAATACCCTGTGGAGAACCCTGTGGACTCCCAGATGTACAGCCCTGTGCAATACCCTGTGGAGAACCCTGTGGACTCCCAGATGTACAGCCCTGTGCAATACCCTGTGGAGAACCCTGTGGACTCCCAGATGTACAGCCCCGTGCAATACCCTGTGGAGAACCCTGTGGACTCCCAGATGTACAGCCCTGTGCAATACCCTGTGGAGAACCCTGTGGACTCCCAGATGTACAACCCTGTACAGTACGCAGTGGAGAACTTTGTGCAGAACCCTGTGCAGTATGCTGTGTCCGACCATGTGGACATCACCAGGCACGAGCACATGCATGAACTTAGAAATATCCAAGAATCTATGGAAGCTCTGCCTGCACCCGAGGCTCTCTCTGCACCGGAGGCCCTGCCTGCACCCGAGGCCCTGCTTGAACCCGAAGCCCTGCCTGCACCCGAGGCCTTGTCTGCACCCGAGGCCCTGCCTGCACCCGAGACCCTGTCTGCACCTGAGGCCCTGTCTGCACCTGAGGCCCTGTCTGCACCCGAGACCCTCTCTGCACCTGAGGCCCTGTCTGCACCTGAGGCCCTGTCTGCACCCGAGACCCTCTCTGCACCTGAGGCCCTGTCTGCACCTGAGGCCCTGTCTGCACCCGAGGCCCTGCTTGAACACGAGCCACTGCCTGCACCCGAGGCCCTCTCTGCAGCTGAGGCCCTGCCTGAACCCGAGGCACTGCCTTCACCCGAGGCCCTGTCTGCACCCGAGGCCCTGCCTGCACCCGAGGCCCTGTCTGCACCCGAGGCTTTGTCTGCACCCGAGGCCCTGCCTGCACCCGAGGCCCTGTCTGCACCCGAGGCTTTGTCTGCACCCGAGGCCCTGCCTGCACCCGAGGCCCTGCTTGAACCCGAGCCACTGCCTGCACCCGAGGCCCTCTCTGCAGCTGAGGCCCTGCCTGAACCCGAGGCACTGCCTTCACCCGAGGCCCTGCCTGAACCAGAGACCCTGCTTGAACCCGAGCAACTGCCTTCACCCGAGGCCCTCTCTGAAGCCGAGGCCCTGCCTTCACCCGAGGCACTGCCTGCACCTGAGGCCCTGCCTGAACCAAAGGCCCTGCTTGAACCAGAGACGCTGCCTACAGCCGAGGCCCTGCCTGCACCCGAGGCCCTGCCTGAACCCGAGGCCCTGCCTGCAGCCGAGGTCTCGTCTGTACCCGAGACCCTGCCTGTACCTGAGGCTCTGCCTCAACCCGAGGCCCTGCCTGCACCCGAGGCCCTGCCTGAACCCGAGGCCCTGCCTGCAGCCGAGGTCCCATCTGTACCCAAGACCCTGCCTGTACCTGAGACTCTGCCTGTACCTGAGACCCTGCCTGCACCAGTGTCTCCTGAGACACAGAAGGAGAAGGCAGAGGATGCTCAGGAACAGACGAGGCAGAAACAGCTGGTAAGAAATAAAGAAACACTACTTTAAAAATGCTTAATTCTTATAATGGGGTTTTCATATATTAACTCCAGATGTTTCACTCCTAATCTGTCTCTAGAACATTCACAATTTAACTCCAACTTGTATTTCCTACAGATTAAAATTCAGGACCCCAACAATGGTGGCCGAAAAATCAGCAACCAAGAAGATGACAGCTCACCAAACATCACGGTACAGCATTAAAGTCTGTCTGCAGATTGCAGACCTGAGAGGGCCTTTGTGTCCATATATGGACATGGGGCATGTCGCTAATGTCCCACAGTAAAATCTGATTATCAGAGCCTCACTTTTACTCTCATGCTGCTTTGTGATTTTCTGTTTATTTGTAGGTTTCTTTTCTTACAGTTTGAGCTTTCTGATTGGCTCATTTGATGCAATGTATGTTAACTGGATCCTCTGTTATCCCTCTGTTTTGCAGGGAGTTGAACTATTCGTTAAAGACGTGGACCCCAGGATCAGTGAACAGCGCCTCTTTAATGAGTTCCTCCCGTTCGGAGACATCATCAGCTTTAAGGTTAGCTACTAATCCCTCCAGTTTCTTCCTTTCCCAATACACTGTGTTCACTTCATCGTACTCTCTAAGTTAGGAGACGAGTGTATAGTGGGGTGTTTTTTCATACACTGTATTTTGTATAGCTGCTGTCTGAAATGACCTTTAACACAGAAGACGTACATATGGACTATAGGGGGGTTCAATCCCAGTTCACAACATAGCTGCTCTGTTTCTATGTACGTTAGCGGGAGTGTAATGCTATGCTTTCCATATCTCCTCGTACAGCTGATGATGGAAAACGGGCGCTCAAAAGGATATGGCTATGTGACATACTCCAATGAAGCAGAGGCCAAAACAGCCATAAGCGAGCTAAACGGGAAGATCCTGGGAACGAAGGTTCTGTTCATCGCGCTGTCAAAATCCAAAGAGGAACTGGCCAGGCTGAAAAATCGAAGAAACTGGACACGCAAGCCGTGTTACAAGAAAGACACGAAGAGGTTCTGGCCACAGCGTGAGTCACTGCCGTGTTTGTACTTAAAATGTCTTACAGTATGAGGATTGTTGTGCACTACCTAGGGAGCTTCCTATACAATACATATGAATGTAACAATATAATCTAGAGGAGTGTAAAGCTCATACCGTTACAAAAGATTAGACAATTATTGTTATGTATAAGAAGAACCGATACCTGTGAATCACACACACACACACAGTAACACAACTCTTCTTTTCTCTTTCAGGTCATTAATCTGCTGTACCAAACTGCCAGGAACCCTACAGAGACTCAATAAAATTAAAAATCTTTACAATAAATTCAATTCAATTCAATAAAATGTTCCTATTGCTACTGAAATGGTCTGAGTTTTTAATCACAGTAAATAAATGCTGGTGAAAACGCCTCACACAGCGGCAGCTTTAAAATAACCCGCTAAAAATTTCCACCTCAGGAAAATAGAATTAATTAATGACTGAACCTCAATTATGAACTATGTAATAACTGAGTTATAACTAACTGAGTAAATATATAAATATAAATACAGATCCTGTTTGTAACACTGATCAGAGACTCACACGGCAGAACACGTGATGTTAAAGAAGGACGTCTGCTGCATCACCTGTCACCAATCTGACTCGTATCGTAACTCACACACACTCCTGAGCTACATTTTACATTTTATTCAACTAAAATATAAAGGCACAGTAAGATATTCTCAAATAAACGTAAATACATACTGAGAGATATTTACAAAAAAGATAAACTTCTCAAAGTGCTCATGATCAAAGCAAACCCTTTAGACATTAACCCTTTAAACTTTATACGTAGTACACACTTTTGCATAAGGTTATACACCGATCAGGCATAATATTATGACCACCTGCCTAATCGGTCCACCAAAACAGCCCTGACTTGTCGAGGCATGG
>NC_080730.1:4646340-4728840 GCF_019097595.1 Hemibagrus wyckioides | reverse complement strand
CAGGAAACCTTTATTATCACCACACATACATTACAGCACCGTGAAATTATTTTCTTCACATATCCCAGCTGAGAAAGTTGAGGTCAGAGAACAGGGGCAGCTATGATACAGTGCCCCTGGAGCAGGAGGGTTAAGGGCCTTGCTCAAGTGCCCAACAGTGGAGCTTGGTGGTGCTAGGCCATCCCATTGGGGATCCAGCAATCAACAACCCATAGCCTTAACCACTTGACCCACCACTGCCCCATGGCATCGGAAGAAGGCAAGCCAGCAAAGGCAGTGTGATGCTCTGGGCAATGTTCTATTGGAAAACCTTGGGTCCTGCATTCATGTGGATGATACATTGACATGTATCACAGACATAAACAAGTTCATGGCATTGATATTCCCTAATGTCCCTAATGGCCGTGGTCTCATTCAGCAGGATAATGCCACATTGCAAAAATAGTTCAGGAATGGTTTAAGGAACATGGTGTTCACTTGGCCTCCATATTCCCTAGATTTCTATCAGATCAATTGTATGTAGGATGTGCTGGACAAACAAGTCTAAACCACAGAGGCCTCACCTTGCCATTTACAGAACTTTAAAAATCTCCTGTTAATGTTTTGGTTCCAGATTGAAGTCTATACCTTGATGTGAATTATCCTTACATATTGATACAGATTTCTCTCTCCCTCTCTCTCTCTCTCTCTCTCTCTCTCTCTCTTTATGGATTGGATGCAAAGTCTGAAAGAAGATTAAGTCACATTGTGCAGCTAAGACTGATAATTTCCTTCAAAATCCTGTATTTCGCATGGACTTATCAGCCTTAACAGCTGGTGATTCCAATTCACTCTGACACTATAAAGACATCCTGTGAATTTCCCCTCATGCTAAATGTATGTTTACATATGAAAATCTCCAGTGGGTCAATCAATCTGCTCTGTGCTGTAAAATCTCCAGATGGTTGGCATTTCCATTTTTTCCCTCTCGATCATTCATGTGCTAATTTTGGGGCTGCTCAAGGTGGTCCCCAACAAGTCGGACGCTAATGAAATGAACGAATCCATCTGGATCCGGATAGATTGTGTTGGAATAGCAGCAAAAAATTCCATTAAACCTTGGAGCATGCTGATAAGTTGAGTCAGAGCCAGACACATGTGGCACAACTGGAAGATGCTTTCAAAAAAAATTAGCTATTAAAAATTAGGCTAATTCTCTGCCACACCACAGTTTTGACTGAGCGTTGACTTTGTATTTTATTTTATTTTATTTATTTATTTATTTATTTATTTATTTATTTATTTATTTATTTATTTATTTAGCCTGGCGTTCAAACAGGATTTTTTTTTCTCTCTGTCATTCATATATTATTCCATTATTACTTCTGAACACCAGCAGACCATGATAATATTCTAGTCAGTCTACTAATTAATTTGTTTATTTTTGTTGTTTACTTGTTATTTATTTATTTATTTATTTATTTATTTATTTATTTATTTATTTATTTATTTATTTATAATTGAAATCACCCCAAGCACCTTTGCCAAATGCTTTTTATTAAATTACAAACAAGCAAAAATCTTAGCTCAGGTTTACAGCTTATTTATTTATTTATTTATTTATTTATTTATTTATTTATTTATTTATTTATTTATTTAGTTGTTTGTTTGTTTGTTTAATAAAACAAAAAAAAGCTTTGATGTATTATTTGAGGATGGAGTCTGCGAATTCTGAAGAATTAGCTCGGATTACATTAGCGGAGTTCATTTTCACAGCTAATTTGACAAATTTCAACTAATAACAAGTTTTATTTTTTTATATTTTTATTTATTTATTTATTTTTGTTGTTGTTGTTGAAATGACATGAATCCCTGCAAAAAAAAAAATGAAATCTAAAAATAAACAAATGGCTGCAAATATTGTGGAAACAATAAAAGCACTTGCACTACTGTCATGTACAGAGAGTTAAGACAGATGCAAATGCACTTGAGTGTGCTTTAAAAAATCCACAGGCAGGCAGACAATTCCAAAATGAAGGGCAAGATCAAAGTCAGCAAACAGCGAATGTCAAGCAGCGTAAACACGATAAAGACAAAAATCAACACAACAGGTAACTAGTGAGGTCAAATCCAGGAGAACAAAAACAGTAATTATAAGGCTTGGCCATTGCTAGGGCTGGAATCCAGCAAGTGAGCATTTCCTTCAGAGTCAGCTTTCTTGTCAATTTTCAGTTCTGCTATATGTAAAGGACATCTATCTATCTATCTATCTATCTATCTATCTATCTATCTATCTATCTATCTATCTATCTATCTATCTATCTATCTATCTATCTATCTATCTATCTATCTATCTATCCATCCATCCATCCATCCATCCATCCATCCTTGGTGCAGCTCAGGTTTGATTCCCATGCAGAGAACTAACCAAGCCACTAAACAGTTAACTCTCCTTGCTGGTCCCAAGCCTGGATAAAAAGGGAGGCTTGCATCAGGAATGGCATCCGGTATAAAATATGTGCCAAAAACAAATATGCGGGCCGAATGATCTGCTGTGGCGACTCCAAACTGGAAGCAAACGAAAGAAGAACAAGTAAAAATATATATGCACACATATGTACATATAAGGTTTTGAATATAAATGAAATGCATAAATATATAAGGTATGTCTAAGACTGTATAGAACTTACTGTATATAATTTTATATATTGAAGATAAATATATGAAAGTTATATAAGCATGGTAGAAAAACAAATATGGTATATAAACAGGGTAGAAAGCAAGTATGTAAATATGTTCATAAATGCTTTGTGTGTATGTGACTGGAAACTGGTGGGTATAATAGCTCTATAGTGACCGGCTCTGTAAAATAGCTCTGAAGTCTGGTAATGTTAGCTGTGGTGGATTCTGGGTGACTGTATATCATGGTGCATTCTGGGAGACAGAGTTCAACTTCATGTTAAGAAGAAACCCTCACATGAAACTTGTGTAACTTTTCTAAGAGGGCTATAAAGGACCTGAACTCCTTAAATTAATTGTAGTTGATTTTAAGTGTAAATTCCACACCGCTTCTACTACGTAACTAAAAATCTACCTTCAAATTGACTCTCCCTTATTCAGATTTCTCCTGAGATCAGATTAAAATGAAAGGAGACTCGTCCGAGCGTCGGCGCATGTGAGCTCACGAGCAGTCTCAGGTGTAGTGCCGACGGTGTTCCAGGTAGCTCGACAGCCAGAACTTAAGAGGCGACAGTAATGATGATCGAAAGCGAAGTGTTGTTCGGCGCCGCCATCGACACGCTGAGAGCTTTGCAATAAAGCGCGCTAGAACTCATTAAAGCCGGTGGCTACTGGCTCGCTTTATTAATGAAGCAGTCAGCGTCTCCTGAGGGCTCCGCCGTCGAAATAAGTCGCAGTCGTTTCAAATCAGCCCGTCTCCAAGAAAGAACAACAGCCTTTGGCAGCGGCTCAGTAGTTTAAGCGATTATTAGGTGCCACTAATCAATGAGCCGGCTAAGTAGATGTTTCTGATACATTAGGAAATGCATGAGTTTGGAGAACCTGTTGAGGTTTATGGCTTTTCTAAATAAATAAATCAGAAGGATCTGCAATCTCAGTGAATTGTGTGTGCATTAAATATAGATGGGCTGCTTGGCAAAGATCACAAATATGGATGTATTTATTTATTTAATTATTTAAATCAACTGCACACTTGGAAGCTTAAATTAAACACAAGACATATTGAACTGGAAAATAAAAAGTATTAATAAATCTTCCAAAATAAGCAGATGGCTAAATAGATAAAATGTTTTTAAAAATGAGAAAGAATAAAAAGTGTTTCATAAAAACTCAAAGATCATAAGTGAAACCTGGATGTGGACAAAAATCAAAAAGCAGAAATATTTAGCTCCGTTTTCACAATATTTATATATATTTATTTTTGAAGTAAATATATTTATAAAATATTTATCTCTTGATTCCTCTCCATTTCCCGCTGATCTCAGTTGCAGAAAAACTGCACAGTCCAGAAACGTGTCACAGGGATGTTCAATACAGCAGAAGTGTGACAGTTTAATACAAAAGAGTTACAGATAACGGCGTTATTTTACACGGCTCATTTACAGCTCGCTCGTATACGCATATGTGACTTATTTTTTTCCCATGAAAGTGAAACTAGGATATTTTTAGACTAGGTTATACCACTTTGACAATTTCAACCCCTACTTGTTGTTTCTCTTCAATCTGTCTAAAGAGCTCTTGCAGCCTGAACATCTTTTAAAGAATACTAAGGACAACACTTAGAGAAAATCAGATTTGCACTCGGATTCGCGGTGCGAAGTGTCAAGAGCCAGTATAAATGAGCTTATGAGGAGAGTATATCGGAGGAGTTATTGAGAAAAAGGAAACGAATGACACATGCTTTGTCTGGTAGCAGCTTTCTTAAACGTGTGGTTAAGAGATCCAGCCATCTCGTTTTTATGTTGTTTTTTTTTCACGGCGCGACTCCGAGAGCGGTCTATCTGTTTATACAATCGAGTAAAACAAATGCGGATAAGAGTATGCCTTCTAGTCATGCTTTTAATCAATTCTCTTCACTTGAGGAAGCACAGAGAGTTCATAGAAGGTCTGCTGTCATATTGAGACTGACTGTTGCTAAGTCATTTCCAATTAGCCTCGGCTCTGGCCGCCAGATCTGCAGATACAGACTGGTCATCAGAAATGTCTAGCTTATACTCTTCAAAGGGACGTTTCGGCTAGTTGACAGACTAAAGCTGTCAGATTTACTGCCGTGGTTTTGTTTGTTCATGTAGCGTATCACTGCAATGCTAATAATTATAATAAAAAAACTTTAACATGCAAGTCAAGTGTCCAGCTTGCTGGGATTCAAACTCACGACCTTCCGATCAGTAGTCTAAGACCTTAACTACTAAGCTACAACATACCCACAGAAGAGCATGGATATCTCCTCAGCCAATGCCCTTGGAATAACCAGCCTTAACAAATGTGTTCCGCTCCTTCCAATCTTCATAACCTCATGAAAATCTTTATTTTATGACTATTTTATAGAAGTCTCCAGACCATTTATAACCTCACAATCCATAAATGAAATTCGCCACACGAGGTCTGGTGAGAATTTGAGAAAGTAGAACAGTAAAGATTAAATTTAGCTTGTCTCACGCTGTCTGTGGGACTCGTTAGAACGACTGTGTTAACGGCGTGTAAATCACTGAGCAATAATCAAGCCATTAACATGTCCTTGTGAATCACAGTTATTGCCCGTGATGGACTCTGCTTCACAAATATCTGAATATTTCACATTTGTTTCTGAGATTTATTGTTATTGACCTACTTTTCTTTTTTGTTGGAATAATATTAATGAAATCTTACAAGTTATGGAAACTGTCAGACAGACGCATGTTGTTTACGGATGATGCGAATAGAATTGATCATGTTATTAATGTAAAAGAGTGATTCTTCTCTTCACGATATATGGAAATATGCTATTATATTCGCTATCTAATTCTCTCTCTCTCTCTCTCTCTCTCTATACATATACACTAACTAGGCGTAACATTAAGACCACCTGCCTTATATTGTGTTGCTGCCAAAACAGCCCTGACCTGTCCTGCACTGTGTATTCTGACACCTTTCTATCAGAACCAGCATTAACAACTTCAGCAATTTGAGCAACAGTAGCTCGTCTGTTGAATTGGCTCACACGGGTCAGCCTTCACTCCCCACGCGCATCATAAAGCCTTGGCCATCCATGACCCTGTCGCCGGTTCACCACTGTTCCTTCCTTGGACCACTTTTGATAGATACTGACCACTGCAGCCTGGGAACACCCCACAAGAGCTGCAGTTTTGGAGATGCTCTGATCCAGTGGTCTAGCCATCACAATTTGGTCCTTCGTCAAACTCAAATCCTTACTCTTGTCCATTTTTCCTGCTTCTAACACATCAACTTTGAGGACAAAATGTTCACTTGCTGCCTAATATATCCCACCCACTAACAGGTGCCATGATGAGGAGATCATCAGTGTTATTCACTTCAACTGTCATAATGTCATGGCCGAAATTCTTCGTTCAAAGTAATAAAGAAGTAATTACAGCTTACAAGGACATTTTGCTCAAAGACAAAATAAATCTTCACAAAAGACAACAGTCGTCCGCCTCGGTTTCAAATCACACATTGGTTTCTTATTTCCTGATGGTAAATGAGTTTATATTTCACCAGGAAATCTGTAGACACATTAGCTAAAATCTATCTTTATTCCTAATCTCTCTCATTTTTATCTACCATGATAATAACCCTGACAATATAAACTGAATTAAATGGTGATCTTTATACTGTACATATGGCCTTATTCCTAACACAATACTAAAGATTTAGGAGATTTACAAAACATACTACAAAACTTCAGAACATACTGAAAACATTTTAACTTCACAACATATAGCGAAACATGTCAACTTTACAAAATGCTACAAAACTTTACAACACACTGCAAACATGATACTTCATAGCATTATAACATGTTATGAAAGCATTCATAAGCTGTTTATACATATATATGACTATGGATTTAGTACCTTTTTAATAGTTATAGGAATGTGTAAGATACTTCATAGCGTTGTAACATGTTACGATAGCATTCATAAGCTATTATTTATATAATAATATAAGCTTCATGGACACTGTTACTGCTTTCACTTCTACCTTGAAATGCAGTGAAGGACAAACCAGTAAGAAACTGGGTCATAACCGTGGACCACTGATGAGGTGGGGATAAAATGATGTCCCCTGACACAGCATTATGGGATGTATTTGTTCTTCTACTTCTCCTTGTCTGATATCCCTCAGGTATGTCCAATCTTTTTTATCCACAAGCTAAGAAGAGCTCTCCCAAAGTCCTTTTTTGATGAACTGATGATTAACTCTAATACATGCCATGATCTACAAGGTCAGTGTGGAAACCTTGGAGTCTAGTGAAGTACAAAAACGCTACACAAGAGAAATCTGTTTGCATTCCAACCACCTTATATTTCCACACTGACCTTGAATTTTCGCTATAGTGGTACTCACACATTTGCAAACACAGCACAGCAATGTGATTAAACATTGTGTATTCGCATACATTTACATGGAAAATTATATTTTAAATGTCTCTTCTGATACGGACCAGTTTGAAGGAAATTCAAGAACCAACTATGAGCCGCTTTCAATTGAATTCTTATTTATTTTGCTATTACGTTGTTATCTTGTCAATTATAAATATTATCAAATTAAATTAGCTAGTTGGTGTTTTAAGAGGTGGCAGGTAATACATGTGAGAAAATAAAAAGCACTTAGCACATGTGCACTATCCCAATCTACAATATTTACAATTAATTTAAAAAATAAGTAAATTAAGTACAAATTTATATCATGTGCAATATTATCTTAATTCTCAAGCACCTTTTTTTGTACATTTTGGGTATAGCATATTTTATTTATGTTTCATTTATATTTATTTCTCTTGTGTAATCTAAAACAAAAGTACTCTCTCCGCTTTCTTTCAGGATTAATAAACTTCTATCTGATCTTATTTTATCTTAATGTACATTTCTTATCATAATTTACACTATAATAAACAATGATAATAAAAAAAAAAACTTAAGTGTAAAGGAAGTCTTCTTCCTCCTGAAAAGTTTCCCTTATAGAAAAATCACATGCATTTCACATGCAATCAAAAGAAAAACTTAAATTAATTTTAGCATTTTAGCATACATTTAACTATACTTTAAATTGCTCATGTGAGCTTCAAGTAAACATCACATATGTGAATAATGTGATTATGTGTGAAAAATAACAGACATGAAAACATGGGCATCTGCAAATGAACAAAAACAAAAAAAAAATAAAATTTAGCAGTAAATTAAATAATATATATATATATATATATATATATATATATATATATATATATATATATATATATATATATATATATATATATATATATATATATATATATATATATTATAATAACAAATATTATGTTTAAAGAATCATGTGTAAAAATTTAATTTTGTTAAAAAACATATCATGCGAAAGCAGCACATTCTCAACATGAGGTCAAAAATGAAAATGTTAAAAAGCACTTGTACTCTGTATGTCATGTGATTCTTTACATGTGACGAACAAATTACTTAAACGAAAGATAGAATATAAAATTCAAACTTGCAAAGTGGCAGAATAAAATTTTTAAAAATTAAAAAAAAAAAAAAAATGCGAAAGCAGCACGTTCACGACATGAGAGCAAAATTGAAAATGTCTAAAAGCACTTGTACTCACATGATTCTTCACATGTGACGAACAAATTACTCAAACGAAAGCTAGAATATGAAATTCAAACAAGCAGAATTTGCAAAGTGGCAGAATAAAATGTAAAAACAAGTTACAAAAAGAAATTATGCGAAAGCAGCACTTTCTCAACACGACGGCAAAAATGAAAATGTCAAAAAGCACTTGTACTCTGTTTGTCACGTGATTCTTCACATGTGACGAACAAATTACTTAAACGAAAGCTAGAATATAAAATTCAAACAAGAAGAATTTGCAAAGTGGCAGGAAAAACAAGAGTTATCGCGTGACGCCTATATCAACGTCCGCTCTCACAGGCTATAGTGTATGTAGCATATCCACGTATATACGTGAGCTGAAGTGACATCATTGCTACTGCTTGATCAGTTCCCTCTGTTGTACTGCTCACCACCAGGTGATCTAATGAAGCACATTCTTCTACGACGTCGTTTCATCTCGGCCATTTGTTGCAACGCTTCATTTCCCTTCATCTCTTCGATGCACAGCCATCCTGTAGCAGGCGCAGCATCTCACGCTAGTCTTGACATTATCATCAATTAAATGCTAATCTCAGACAGAGCACATTATTGCTGGATGAGTAGTGTCAGTAATTACATGCCTAGCATCACCGAGACGGATTCCGGAGTAAGCATCTAAGAGCTGTAGCTGCAAGACGTGAATCCACTGAGACGCAGAAGGAAGACATATGCCCATTGGTGGTATAATTAGCAAAAAAGTAGAAGTTGGCCTGAGAATTAGAAACTTCATTTTATTGCATTTTTTTTTCTTGTTTTGTTGTCATGTTGTGCTTAGCTTTTGATTTGTTTTGTTTTTGATGCGCATGCACACACATATTTCCTTCTGCTCATCTTTCCATTTTCTTTCCTTCTGTTTTATTTTCAACCATAAAAAATGTAACTGAATAAATTGTAGATTTTGTAGTTCCACCTTTAGAAAATGGAAGACAATCACTGTTGTGTAGCTACAAGATCAGTGGACATAAATAAATAAATAAATAAATAAATAAATAGTAATATACAGTCATATATAATAATAAATTTTATAAATAAATAAATAAATAAATAAATAAATAAATAAATATTAATATACAATCATATATAATAATAAATTTAATAAATAAATAAATAAATAAATAAATAAATAAATAAATAAATAAATCATCAGAGACAAAGTCTTGTGAAGCAAGCTAGCTTTACAAATTTTAGAAATAGCAGCACATCCTTGTATTCCATCACAATTTCCTTATTATTACAATGTTTAATTTATTAACAGTGCCATGTCATACATCTTATCATTCTCTTTCTTTAATCATATTATTCATAAGTATGTTTAATATTGTGCAATGTCGGCAAAACAAGTCAAACCAATCAGAAGCAATTCTGATTCAACAGTGATGTTGTGTCAATATACCATGATGCATTACCAAGCTAAATTTGTCGTTTTCAACAAGGTCTTTTAATATATATATATATATTTTTAATTTAAACCTATTGTGTTAGCTCATCATGTGTGCTCGTGGTCACATGTCGATAAAAAAGACCTCTGCTGTCGATTTCTCTGCCAATCAATTCACCCGCTTCACTCCGAATCTCTGCTTAAAATGTGCCAATAATTCACAAATCTCCCATCAGTACCGCTTGTCAGAGATCAGAAAGGACTATAGATGATTGTTCTCTATTGCCCAAATGGCCACAGCATGAGCTTGGGTTTTCTTTAGCCGTTTTTTTTTTCAAGCTGTGTCCATGTCCCTTGAGTCCTGCTTTCTTTTATATCAGCAAATCTTTGAAACGGTTCATGTATTTTAAAGTCGCAAATGGCGGCCAATTATATAACAATTTCCAGCCTCTAATAAGTATTTTAGCAGTAATGATGAAATTATTATAATAGCATAAGTTCCGGCCATCACAATGAGTCTATTAGGACTTTTAGCATTTTTCTTAAATGAAGCTGTTTCAAGCTGTAAATCAATTGATAAGTAGCAGAAGAAATGGAAGAAATGCAAATTGCCATATGCTGTTTTCCTCCCATCACATGGTGCAAAATGAGCATGGAAACGCTCGCTTGGAGCTGTAGCCAGGACATATGAGACTGCAGACATAGAGACAGACGTCAAGTTTATTGCCATCTTAATAAGCGCGAAGAGAAAAAGGAGGACCGAGGACACACCATGTGGTTTGGTGGCATTTCAGCCAGAGAACAAAGTAACATGGCTTGGCAGAAAAGTGTCACAGAAATGGCTCTATTCATTGCCTTGACCTTTAGTGTCGTTTCTCTGTTCATTACCGTAGTATTGATTTGTGTTTCAAATCATTTCAGTGCATAACAGTATAGATCATTTTTTTTGCAAGGCAGCTACAGCATCTGCATTCTCCGAATAAAAAGCCCCCTTTTTTTTTTGCTGCTCTTGTCTTTTTATTATTTATACATTTAATAAGATCTAAGATCTAGCTGGAAATGAGGATGTAGTATAGATTTAGATTTCTTTTCTAATGAACGATTGCTAGAACAAAGGTATCATTAAAGAGCTAATGATTTTGTTAGTTGCAAACCTCCAGAATTCCCAAATCTATGTTCAGAACCCATGTCATTCTGAATAAGGCTCTTGGTCAATAATAACACAGATGTAGTAAATAATTCATCAAATATTAGATACAGATGGGAAATCAAAACCTTGCAATTTGTGTTGGTTTTAATTAAAAAAACCAATTGTGTCGGAATTCTGTTCGGCAAATTGCTCCCCGTTGTTAAACCATCGAGTCCTTGTATCGTATGAAGCTTTATTTCCTCTCTTGTGATTTATTTCATTTAACGGTAGCTTAAATTGAAATTCTCACATCTTCACATTCTATGAACTCTGATTTACTTCAAATAGCTATCATTTCTTTCCTTACAAGCCACAACATATTTTTAAAAATGCCTTCTATTTTGTAGGTCTCCCTTGTGCAACCCATTGACCCGTTGAGGCACGACTTCAACAAGACCTTTGAAGGTATGTTGTGGTATCTGGCACCAAGACGTTAGCAGCGGATTCTTTAAATTCTGTAAGTTGTCAAGCGAGGCCTCCGTGGATCAGAGTTGTTTGAACAGCACATCCCACAGATGTTTGATCGGATTGAGATCTGGGGAATTTGGAGGCTGAGTCAACACCTTGAACTCTTTGGCATCTTCCTCAAACCATTTCTGAACAATTTTTGCAGTGTGAATTATCTTGCTGAAAGAGGCAATTTAGGAATAGCTTTGGCATGAAAGGGGGTGTACTTGGTCTGCAATAACGTTTAGGTACGTGACAAAGTATAATCCACATGAATGCCAGGAACGAAGGTTCCCTTTCAAGGGAACTCTATGCAGTGGCTTGGCTGAAGCTATGGAAATGCATAGTGTCTACCATGACACAGTGTCTTGTTCCCTTCTCAGGTTACATATATAAGTTAAGTTAAGTAGCCTTTATTTGTCACACATACATTACTGCATAGTGAAATTTTTTCTTTGCATATACCCTTGGAGGATTGGGGTCAGAGCCCCAATCAGAGCCATGATGCAGCACCCCTGAAACAGGGGGTTGGGGGCCTTGCTCAAGGTCCCAAGGATGGCAGCTCTATTTATCTTCCAATCAACAACCCAGAGCCTTAACCACTTGAGCTACCATCGCCCCCAAACCTGGTGTAGTTTTCCATCAGAACATCATACTGCCTCTGCTAACTTGCCTTTTCCCCATTGTACATCCCGATACCATTTCTTCCTCAGATTAGTGACACACACCCATCTATCCACAGGATGTTAATGCAAATGTGATTCATTAGAACATTGTCTAATTCTGATGCTCATGTGCTCCACTACACACCTTGCTGTAATAACTTTTATTAACTTTTTCAGCAATTTGTGCCTCAATAGCTTTTCCGAGTTAGCCTTTTCTCTCCATGTGCATTCATGAGCTTTGGGTGTTCATGGCCCTGCCACCAGTTCACCAGTTGTCCCTCCTTGTAGCACTTTTGGTAGGTAACTAACAACATCAGACTGGGAACACTATATGAGAACTGTTTTGGAGATGCTCTGACCCAGTCATCTAGCCAACACAATTTCTAAATACATCAAGGTCCATGTTTACTGCTTTGTACAAAAGATCAGCTTTACCTCTTACCTAATCCCTTCTACTGAAGCATGGGTTCAGATAGCACTCAAAATGGCTGAGTTTTGTGAAGATATTTCATATTATAACAGGTGTATGGTTCCTTTCACCCTGTTAAAGAAACCAAGAAACTAATCTGAAAGCACTGGAGCTGCATTAACTGAAGGGACTGTTGTATTAATGGTGCCATTTTTTGAAAAGCAAGCCATCTGTTGTCGGGGTTCATCTGGGGAACCCCTGGATAGATTACAGGGCTCGTATTGTGTTTCCTAAAAACAAAGTCATTCGGTTATTTTATGAATCAACATGCAGTTTTAGGCAGAACCGAAGGACGATCATGTTCTTGATGAACTTGGTCATGTTGGTGTAGTAGTTTCTATAGTAGTTACACAATAGCAGTTGTGTATATTAGGGCTATAATTTATAAGTAGTCATAAATAAGTAGTCTTTGCTTCATTAAATGAACCAGCTGTGCAGCTGCGCAGGTCGTGTAAGGTCTTCCATGTTGTAAAAAGGTCCATGCTAGATCTTTAGGAGTACTTTGTACACAAGGTCTGCAGTATAATCCTGGCAGATGTTTATATGCTTATAACCACTACTTTAAGAACATCATTTGGAGTAATAAAACAGCACCATCAAATCTTAATTTGGCACGCAATAATCTTGTACTCAGTAGGTAGCAAAAATGACCAGTTAGTTATATTGGGTATTAAAAAATATACTGCTTTTCTCACAAAAAGCACTTCTATTATAAGCTTTAACAAATAAGTGTCTCAATCCTTGCAGCATCTAGATTATTGCATATCAGATTATTACACAGAACCTAATATATCTTTATTTGCAATGTGGCTTGTGGTTATAGGGAAATAATCAATGACCCAGCTGGTGTGATAAAGCTAGCTATGATTCCCAACCAACTCAAAGTTGTTTATTTTCCTTTAAAAGCACGCCCCTTGCAATTTAAGTTATTACAGCTACAGACAGTCATTATCACATCAAGGATTAGAATTTTCTCTTTGTTAAACAACAAAATTTCCCCCCAAAATATTAGCTTTCAAACTCACAGATCATGTGCTCTGAAATGCTGCAGACGAAATATTTCGACTCACATCAGCGATATCCATACTGGGGATCTCCTGCAAGCCCCACCTTTTGTATATCAAGGTGCATGATGGGATAGGATGGTGTGAAAAGTATTTGGCAAACATATTATATGTCCAGGTTCTTTTAGCATACTGTATGTGTTTGCATCTCTCAGTGTGAACACACTAACAACACCTTGGAAATTGAATAACACTGTAAGTAAATAAGACATAAGACTTGCATAATGTACTTTGACTTTCTCTTTCTGGTAAGGACACAAGCTGAACAAACTGAATCTTATTCAAAGAGACAGCAGGGCTGCCAGCCAGCAACACATTACAACCATCCAATAAAGAGGTCGTGGAAACATATTTCTTATTTTGGCTTTTTCTCAAATGAATGATATGCTGGTTTAGAGACTTACATGATGCTCAAATAATAACCAATAATGAGCATACAAGTAAAAGTGATCATTAAGTAGGCAAAAATCAATGACATTGAAATTCTAGACAATGATTTTTTAAAAAAAAACTGAAATAAAGAAGGTTTGAAAAAATTTCTAGTGTTTTAAACAAAAATCAAATGTTCAACATATTGAAGATTCTGAAACACTTATAGGTCTTTATTTAAATCTATGCAAATTTGTGATATTGACTATGTTTTGTACAAAAGGTCAGATTTCCTTCATGTGTAATCTTTTCTATTGAACTTGTGCAAGCTCATTAAAGCAACAAAGAGACAAACCAAATACTAAGAATCTCTGATATTCATGTATATATTTCAATGTTTCTACTTTTCACTCAAGTTCTTGTCAATAAAAGTAATTCAAATTGTTGTATTAAATCTCTCAGACCTAGGGTTAGATCCCACTTGGATCCCACTGTATGCGTGTGAATTCTGTCGAAAATATCAAGTTTGCTGTATATAAAAGGAAGCCTTTAAGAGTTCAGATTCTCCATTGATGCTAAGTTTGTTCCATAAGACATTCGGACCAAAATGTATTTGTTTTAATTGAGAATGATGATAAAATGTTGTGTTCAAGTCAAAGAATTCTAAAATAAAACACATCAACCCTCTGAAGCAAGGTGTAGGTTATTTCCTACTTTAACCAGCGCTGCCTCTGTACTTAATTCCTACTTAAAAGTAAATGTTTTAAGGCCTTCTTAAGTAATACATGATTTTCAGAATAAAATGATAAATTAAAAGCTGTTAGTAATCCAGCTTTGTGTCAGGTCACACTACCTTATCTTTGATTATTTTCCTAAAACAACAGGTTGCTAAATGTAGTACGCAAGTCTCGAAGACTTCCTATATAACTGTTAAATCTGATTCTCTTTTGCAGTCATGGTGTTTATAATAAAGTGTAAAAAACTTTCCGAGGCAAATGGTTCTCTTATTCTCCATTTATCTTTTCTTCCTCAAACGTTATGTCATATCAGCAGGATGGCTATTTATTTTGATGCGTGTTTTTATTGTCAGTATTACGAAGATAACATTATGAGCTGCATTAATATTTGGAGTCCTGGCCACTGCAGATTGCTGTGTACTGATGAAACTTTCATACCGAGGTTAAAGATGACTCACTGAATATTTATTTAAGTTAATATTAAAAAGGAACTCGAGATGCTTTCCATTGTACACCGATGAAAACCCGTGAATCATGTTTCAAAGAAACATTCCAAGAGTGCCGTTCCTCGGATTCACTAATTGACTTACACTTGGGACAGAACACAAGGATTATGCAAAAATGACACAATAGGCAACATCATTAAAATGGAAATTCCGAATCGTCCTGGGTCCTTGGAGTGCACTCAACATTATAGCGGTCACATCGTATAATGCACTAATCCATCACATGCCTGATCAGTTGATTGCATTAGAAAAAGAATGAATTGTAGTTTTAATATGAAAAAAAAAAGGTTCAAAAAATAGATGCGTTCATGTAGTAGGAAAGTATGGCTACTGATTTCATCATGCAAAAAATCGACACGTTTATGCTAGAGAGTTGTTGAATGTTTGAGTCTGATTGCTCTGTCGATTCATTCTCACAGACAATTGTGCAGACTGTAATTCAGATCATATCCATCCATCCATCCATCCATCCAATCATTTATCCATCCATCCATCAACTCACCCATCCATCCAATTTCTGTACATTTATCCTACACATAGTCATGGGAAACCTGAAGTCTATCCCAGAGGACTTGGGGCAGAAGGTGGGGGACACCCTGGACAGGATACCAATCCATCACACTGCACAATCACACACCCATTCACACACTACAGACACTTTAGAGATACCAAACAGAAAGTTGGTCAAAGTTTCTACATTTCACTCAAATTCTTGTGAATAAAAAAATGTGTAATTAAAATTGTTGTATTAAATCTCCCAGACATTTGCTGTATGTGTGTGAATTCTGTTGAAAATATCATGTTTGCTATATATAAAGGGAAACCTATAAGATTTCAGATTCTTCACTCGTGCTAACAAATCAGTTTGTTCCATAAGATCTTCAAAGCAAAATGTATTTGCTTAAATTGATGACGATGATAATAAGAATATGTTGTGTTCTAGTCCAAGAATTCTAAAATGGGAATATATCAACTCTCTGAAGCACGTTTTAGGTTATTTACTACTTTAACCAGCACTGCTTTTGTACTGAATACCTAC
Source organism: Hemibagrus wyckioides (assembly GCF_019097595.1). Classification (NCBI taxonomy): domain Eukaryota; kingdom Metazoa; phylum Chordata; class Actinopteri; order Siluriformes; family Bagridae; genus Hemibagrus; species Hemibagrus wyckioides. The sequence continues at coordinate 4,712,614 of NC_080730.1, read as the reverse complement.
TTACAAAACTTTTTATAAGGTTATAAGGTCACTTTTAAAAAAGGAAACACGTGATTTTGAGAATAAAATATTAAACTAAAGGCTGTTAGTAATCCAGCTAGGCATCAGGCCACAGTACATTACCTCTTTGATTTTTTGATAAAAGGCTTAAATAAAAGTTACAGCTTTCCTTATGATTTTCAACAAATCACTGATACTGGAGACTCCTTCCAGATATTCCAGAGATTAAGTAAATGCTTAAGTTTTTTGTTATTATTATTATTATTATTATTATTATTATTATTATTATTATTATTAATTATTATATTTTATTTTATTTTATTTTATTTTATTTTATTTTATTTTATTATTTATTTATTTATTTTTATTTATTTATTTATTTTTTTAGATATTTGGAGTTTTTACCACTCAAGCGAAGTTGTTACTATAGATATGACAACATTTACATCTTAATATTTAGTCTGGGTGCTGAAGCAACAAGACTGCTCTTTGTTGAAAATGAATCATCAGCACTGTGGTGTATAAAGCAGTTAATCAAAAATCGTCTGTCACCTTCCAGCAACAGAGCTTTCCACTGTGAATCCCAATGTGCCAATACCAGCTCATGTTTGTGGTTTGTTTGCATTTCACTGAAAGCTTGTTGTGACTGTGACCGGAATCAGAACGAATCACTTGTGTCGAGATCGCGACAGAAAAGGTGCAGATTTGCTTCAGTGCAAATTTTCCCCACTCCATTATGTGTGAGGATTTGAAAAAGCATCTTGCAGAGTACGGTAAAAATGAGGACAAATGTGCAGCAATAATTGCTCATTCTAGTGCAGGCAGAATTTATGTTTCAAACAAAGCCGCAATCATTTTTCATCACGGTGGTTTCAAGCTCCGTGAATGCAAATGTCCAAAGTTTATCACCATCTGTGTGACGGAACAGAAGGGTAAAGACCAGGAGATGTTCAAGAGGTTCATGTGAGGACAAACTTGAGTCATAAATCAACTACATCTGTCATGTTGGCATGGTCATGTCACATCCGATGCCAGATTAACCATAAAAAATTTCCAACAAATTAATAATTTACATGTAATTCCTAGGGCAGTACGGTGGCTTAGTGGTTAGCACTGTTGCCTCACAGTTCGAATTCCAGGTTCAAACAGGCAGGGGCCTTTCTGTGTGGAGTTGGCATGTTCTCCCCTGCCTGCATGGGTTAACTTCAGTTTCCTCCCACAGTCCAAAAGCATGTACATTAGGTTGATTGGTAATTCTAAATTGCCCATAGGAGTGAGTGTGTGTGGTTGTCTGTCTATATGTGGCCCTTGAAATGGACTGGTGACCTGTCCAGGGTGTACCCCTGCCCAATTTTTACCCAATGTGAAAATATTCCTAATTAGGAATAAAGCAGCTATAGAAAATGGATGGATGGGAGTAATTCCTATAGCACTAAAAGGAACTGACCTATTGCCATTTTTGGTTCTGACAGCTTTTCCACACCAGTCCTGCTGCATTATAGGATAGTGCACTGTCCACTGGCTGTGTACTGCAGAATCGCAGTGGAAGCAGTAGGTCATCCAGATATTTCTCAACAACTATTTTATGAGCACTACTCCCTTGGTGTACTGCTTTACACCGACTGTATAGTAGAGTAGTAGTGAGATTTGGATACAGCTACAGTTTTACAATCAGTCCCTTCAGCCTCCAAGCAAGAGCTATTTGGAGGATTATTTTTAATTTTTATTGTTCAAAATTAATGCAGGTTTTCCAAAGATTTGGGCCATCATGTGGCCATCACATCTCACATTCATCCAAATGTCTCTTTAATTCATGTGCATCAAACATGAGTACAAAAAACGCAAATTCTGAACAAATCATTTTGTCTTGAGCGATCACAAAAAAGTGGGAATCAGAGGAACTAATATAGAGGCATGTCCACTCCGGTTTTAAAGGTTCCCCCAGAAGCAAACCAACCATTTAGAGTTTTAGATCAGACTTTTTTTTTTTACTTTTAAGACTGTATCGAGGCTAGAAGCAAATGCAAAATTAATAAGAATAGAAATGAATATTTTATGATTAAAGGAAACTACTCTGAGGTTTAGTTTTCTAGCCATAATATTTACAATACTATTTGGTTTAACCATTTCATGTATATAGCTTCATATGGAAGAGTATTGTATAACTGTGTGCAGTGTGACAGCAGTGTCTCAGACTGTATCGCTATGCATTAGTTAAACACTGCCACGTTTCTTTACAGAGCTTTCCGAAACCGAACTCCTCATTAGAGCAACGCTTTGCAGTGAAATTAAGGAGGGTTGCCTTGTACTCAAGTGTGTCCTTAATTACTTTCCCTTCAGCCGTCTTGTTGGGTGCTAAAAACATGCAACGCAGTTTCAATTTCCATGGAATATTTTCGAAACACTTTCAAAATAATGCCAATTTAATTTGGTCAAATGAAAAAAAATAATACTCGACTCAACTATACAACCTACTCCACCAGGCAGCTGTTACAGCTTTAATACTCGATGGGTTTCTTTTGTCGAGTTTAATGAGCTATTGCCAGGGGAGAAAAAGAAGTTGTGCTTCCTATCCTTCCTATCCTATCCTGTCTTTAGCTGGCATTTTGCTATTTCTTATCGATTGTTAGATTGTGCTTATATATCACATGCATGCACATGAGACTCAGTTACTAGAGCCAGACATAAATCAGTGGGAACAGGATTTAGCTTTGAGTTTTGTTAGTGGAAATCGCTGAGCCTGGAGTCACCTCCGGTTCTAGCGATGCTGTTTCATATAAGCCTGGATTTGATTCATACTTAATGTTTGGAGTAATGGTCTTATTCTATAATTAATATAAATATATTATCGCTGATAAATTGCAAATTGCAGTGTTATGAAAGGAATGAAAATGAACAGAAATGGTAACATATTATTATAGATATTGTGGGTAGCATGAGTACCGTATTCTCTCTGTGTGTGTGTGTGTGTGTGTGTGTGTGGAGTTTTCATGTTCTTCCTGTGCTTTGATGGTTTCCTCCAGGTTCTCTGGTTTCCTCCTGCAGTCCAAAGACATGTTTTGTTGTCTGATTAGCATCTCTGAATTGTCTGTAGTGTGTGAAAGGGTGTGTGAGTAAGTGTGTGATTGTACTATGTGATTGGTTCCCATTCAGGATGCCCCCACACGTCTGCTGGTGTAAGCTGCAGGATCCCTTTGGCCCTGTGTAGGATTAGCAGTACAGAAAATGGATAGGTGGATGGACAGTTTGTTCGTTGAAAGGATAGATAGATAGATAGATAGATAGATAGATAGATAGATAGATAGATAGATAGATAGATAGATAGATAGATAGATAGATAGATAGAAGTGGGTGGATGGTTGGTTAGATAACTAGATGGATGGATGGACGGATGGTTGGATGGATAGATGGATGCATGGACAGATAGATTGGTTGGATGGATGGATGGTTTGTTGGATTCATAGATAAATGGATGGATGGATGGATGGATGGATGGATGGACAGACAGATTGATAGATAAATAGATGGATGCATGGATGGATGGAATTATAGATGAATGAATGGATTGATGGATGGGATGGATTGATAGATAAATGGATGGATGGCTGGATGGATGGTTTGTTGGACTGATAGATAAATAAAGGAATGGATAGATGGATGGATAGATGGATGGATGGATGGATGGTTTGTTGGACTGATAAACGAATGGATGGATAGACAGGTGGATGAATTTACAATAAATCAATCTAAATATGTATGTCCCATTTTTGCTAGCACATTTATTTACTATATTAATATACCAGCATCAGTGGTCTGTAAATGATTTATTTACACGATTAGAAATTTTTTTTAAAAAAAATGCTCAAATTTCTGCAAACTCAGAGTCAGATCAAAGCAAGCTTCATCTCTGTACTCGGTAATAAATGAGCTCTTTGGCTGAAAATGAACTGTTTTGAGGCTGTGCTTCACTCAATCAATATAACTCGCTATGACAGCTCTTCTTATCGCTCTCCAAACGTGATTAGATTCCCTGTCTTATCAGGGTGCGTGAAGAGGCTTTGCCAAACTTGTTTCCAGGCATACGTTTGAAGTCGAATAATTTGAAAAGTAACAAAAGAAGCCCCTGCTGATAACTGCATCAACGGAGATTTATTTCATTATTTATTTCCATGATGTGTTGGGAGAAAGATGTCACTTCATGGATGTTAGAAATCACATGATGCAACGTTGATTGACTCTGAAGCAGTTAATAGACAATTATGTGGTGCTAATGGATTTTGTCATTATCTGTATTAAAAGGTGTACCACAGGTATCCATCCTGGGTCCTGCTTTTTTTTTTTTTTTGGATAATTAAAGATGCCAGTGATCTCTCTGTAACAAACGGTGGACACTGTGTAAGGAATAAAAGCTCTTGGGGCATGTAATTGGAAAATAACCAACAAAGAGCCTGACATGAAGCGGATATACTGCTAGCACCATGAAATTTTCTTAGAACACTGTGCTTTCCTGAGGAAGTGTTGAATTGATCTCATACCACAGATATTGTGCCAATATATACATAAATAAAATGATATATACTGTATATAATAAAACATTGTGCTTTCTATCCTTTTCTCATTTTTACATTTAAAGTCACACTGCATCAAGTCAACAAATAATCTCCTCAACCTCATCCTCAAGACAAAAAATACACTGGTCTCCTTCCACAAATATTAAATAAAGTAAAAGCTGTTTTAAAGAGTCAACCCACGATACCAACGTTAAAAAGCTTGGTGATTTTTCAGGAGTTTTTTTTTTTTTTGTGTGGGTGGTCTGTTCTATTTTTAGCCCAAGCTTGGTGGCACGACTTCCTGTGAGAACCCTTGACATGGAATACTTGGCTTGGGTCAGTTCTTTGTAAGCAGCCTTACAGTTTACATACGCTTCCTATTGGTAATATTGCTAATATTTTTGGGTGGCTGGAACGGATTATCTGCATTTCCATTATTTCTTATGGGAAAATTTGTTTCGCAATATAAATTTTTGCCTTAAGAGCTCCAGAACGAATTAAATTTGTATGCCGAGGTTCCACTGTAATTGTTTCATTTGGAAAGGAGACACACTCCGACCCTGCAGTAGGAACTTTGTAACCTGTCTCGCTGCCCCATCTCTACTTCCCCACTCTTGTAAATATGTACAGCACATCCAGATATTTTCTATTCTGTGTAACTTTTCCAAAAGTGCCTCGTCATGTAATTTTCTGGTACCGCCATCCAGGCGGGACAGTAACATCATCACAATTACAAGCAAGACCCAACAATGCATATACTTCCTGCGACAGCTTCATAAATTTAGTCTGTCACAGGCTCTGCTGGCCCGATTCCATGCGGCCATAATAGAATCAGTCATCACGTCGTCTATTTCCTTCTGCACGAACAGCGCATGATCGCACTCTAAACAGAAATTCAGTGCTGTGCTGAAGGTCCTGTGGTCATCCAGACGGAGTAAAAGCTCATGGCTGAACTCCTTACCTCAAGATCATTTTCTCCTTCAGTGCCTCATCTCTCAGCGAAGCCCAGCAGCCAGTCGCGCTAGCCGAATGCGAGTTTTATTGTGTTTATGAGTTCACGAACGAGATTAACTGTTGCACCAAATGACACAGAGCTTTAAGTTCTAACTTAAAACATACACCTACAGCATGATCACTACTATAAACAAATTCAGTGCTGTGCTGAAGGTCATGTGGTCATCCAGATGGAATAAAAGCTCATGGCTGTACTCCTTACATCAAGATCGTTTTCTCCTTCGGTGCTTCATCTCTTAGTGAAGATCAGCAGCTAAGGAAAGATTAATGGTTGCGCCCAATGACACATGTCTTTAAGTTTCGATTTAAAACGTCATAAACATAGCAACGCAGCGACAATGTAATTTTTGGGTAGGTTCATGACATCCATTCCCAGCTATTTTCAATAGAGTTCAATACTTACTCTTCATTCAGGGTGCTATAGGTTTGCCTTACTGAATGTACACTGTTTGGTTAAACCCAAGATGTTGTCATTCTAAAACACTGCATATAGCTAACAAGCAATTACTAAAGCTTGTTTAATATCAGGCCAGCAAAGTGGAACATTTCTGTGGCTCTGTGTCTTTCTTTTCTTTTTTTCTTTTTTTTTTTACATAAGCAACGGGTTGGAAATATTGCAGCAGTGTATTTTGTACACACTTCTAGCAGCATGCCACTTCTGGCAAAAAAGGCTTGAAGCGTGAAATTGTGCTTTGTGTGCGAGTGTGTGTGCATCTGGTTTAAAACCTGCATTAATGTTAACATCATATTCGTGCAACAAAGCATAAAACAATAAAAAAAAAACCCTTCAGTCTCCTCAATTGTGTTGGGAAAAAAAAAATAGCAATGGTTCTGTTTTTTTGCAGCAACCATAAATGTCACATTCATCAGGTCTTCTTTGGAAAATAGTGACTCTATCTCTACCTCAAGAAAGGTCACGTCTGGACATTTCACAACATTTAATGTGGCTATAAATGCATCTAAAAATGTGAAGTGTCTTTGGGTAATGAATAAAAACATGGAGTTGTTGGGAATTTGCTGTAGTATAAGCAAAATAAAAGCTTCAGGACAAGGAAATAATCAACTTCAGGGTCAATTTAAAAAAGTTTTCTCATCCAGTATCAGCATCTGGTAGCCCCGTCCCTTTTCCACTACATAAGCAAAACTGAGAGCATGTTGACTGCATGAAGCGTTGAATATTCCAGACATATTAATTTTCAATTCAAATAAGTGCATCAACCAATCAATTTTTTTAATTAATTGTGTAATCCGTTATTTTTAAAATCTTGATTGCTATCCAGTATGTGAGACATCATAGCCAGCTTCTCAGCGTCCTTATCCGCGTTGCTGGTGTCCTTACAGCTCAGCAGCCAGCACTTATCACCAACGTACACATGACTAATCCCTTGGAGTCTTTCTCAGATGCTTTATGTATGTAGCTATCTGCAAAAAATTGTGATTCGTTTGTTTATCGATTTATATGACCTCCAATTTCAAGAGTTTTTCGCATGCCTATTGTACATTCTATATCTATATATCTATTATACCATTTTCTGTTTTTTGTCTAATGTAGTAAGATACATCTCATGATTGGTTACTGAAATATTAGCCAGTAATTATTTATGTAAATTATGTAATTATGTAAATTTGTGCTGTTCAGAAGCGGTTTGAGATTTTGGAGGTGACGGAGTGACATTAATAACGGAATGGGGCAGAGTGATTGTCACCCCATTGGGCATTAATGAGCATTTATTGCACTAATGAAACCTTGGCATGTTTCTAAACAAGTTGAAAGTAAATAAAATCAAGTCATGGGGCATGATTCCCACCCCAATGGGCCTCCCTTAATGGTTTTTAATATTCCAATTGAATTATGCAGCATCTCCATAAAAAGTGTGATTTGTTTGTTTATTGATTCATATGGCCTCCAATTTCAAGAGTTTTTCACGTACCTATTATACATTCTATATCTACATATCTAGAGACAGCCATGGACAGAGCCATTTGGGGACTTTCACACTGTCACAGATCTGCTGTTACAACTGTACAGCTTGTGACAGCAAGAACTTAGTGCCTATAATGAACTCAGAATCTACACTGACCTAATAGTTCCTCATGGACCCTTGATTGCTGTTGTAGAAAGGACATTATTTACATTTATATTATTTACTGTCCAGTGTCACCCAAATGATGATGGGTTCCCTTTTGAGCCTGGTATAAAATCTCAATATCTCATGATTGGATACTGTACAGTATTAGCTACACAGTGGTGGACCGTCAGGGTCAGCAAGGCCTTCTCTGCTGGCCTAAACAGCTGTGATCTGAATCACTGACTTGCATTTTAATATATTTAATATATTTTTCCATGAATGTGTATTAAATTATTCCTAATAGTCTATTCTCTACATTTCATAGCTTTTCTCTTGGTTGCGCTGCTTCCAGTAGTGTATATTTATGATAAGAGTATTTATCCAATCATATTTCAGCCAGTGGCTGACATCATGTGTTGTCAGGGTGAAGGAAATCTGCCTTAAGGCCTTCAGAATTAATAGTGCAGGCGCCTGGAGCTTAAAATAAGTGGCAATGAAATTGTTACATTAACCAATCAGATTTCGAGTTGGCGTCACTGGGGCCATCTAGCAGGCATACGATTATGTCAGCAATTTCCTGTCCTTTGATTGGATAATTGAAGTAGTCAGAGGCAGCAAACTGCACAAACTAAATAAAATATATGTATTTTAACTCACAATGGCTGACAGAGGAGAAGAAATTGATTTGGTTGCAGACATCCTTAAAAATGCAATGTAATAAAATGGACTATTCCTTGTGAGGTGTGAAATACTGTAGACTAATTTCTTTTTTACTTTGCTATTTAATGGTTGATTAGTATCCATTGCAGTGGCATCATAATGATGGTATAGAGGTGGATTAATTCAGGAAGGACACCAGTGAAGGCCTAGGTGTGAAATGCACAGCCCGCCACTAAAGCTACATATATTGGTAAAGTAATTATTTTACATAAATTGGATTTGTGCTGTTCAGCAGCAGTTTGAGATTTTGAAGGTGTGGATGGGGCAGAGTAATTCCCACCACAATGAGCCTCCATTAGCGTTTATTGCACTAATGGCACCTTGGCATGTTTCTAAACAAGCTGAACAAAATTAAGTCATGGGGCAGTGCGGTTCCCACCCCAATGGGCCTCTATTAATGTTTATTCCAGTTTCATTTGAATGGCACTTTGGTTTCTGAACAAGTTGAAAATTTCAGCTTTGTTTAAAAAAAAATGAAATCAAATTAAGCTTAGGGAAGCATGGAAGCTTAGTGGTTAGCACTGTTGCCTCACCGCAAGAAGGTCCTGGGTTTGAATCCCGGAGTTTGCATGTTCTCCCCGTGCCTGCATGGGTTTACTCCGGTTCTCCAGTTTCTTCCCACGGTCCAAAAACATGTACATTAAAAACAAGTTGCCCAAAGGTGTGAGTGTGTGTGGTTGTCTGTCTATATGTGGCCCTGTGATGGACTGGTGACCTTTTGCCCAGTGTGTGCTGGGATAGGATCCCTGTGAATGGAAAATAAATAAACTTAGGAAGGAAATCCAACAATGCTAAAAGTACAAATTGTTACTGCATCTTATTCCTTCTCTTCTCTTCATAATAAATGTCTATATGTTTCCGTAGACTTGAATCTTAATGCAAAGTTGAGTTCACTAACATTTTCAAACAAATCGAGCCCCAGAAACCTACATGATTCAGTTCATGACCATGTTTGTGTTCTGATCTCATTTTAAACAAGTCCTCTCTAATAACATCCAACTTTTTTTAACCTGGAGCCAAATTCAAAACGTTTCAAAAAGTTCAAATGCAAAATAAAGTCTGTCCAGCTTCATTTTAGCTCTTGCAGTCTGCTCCTATTGATTTTTATATATAAACTAGTTTGAGAACAGAAAATATCCACCTACTTAATATGACTTTTGTATTACCAAAGACTTGAAAATTTTCATTTAATTACTTGAGATGATAATTTAGCCAGTCAACAATAAAAAGCACTGCTTTTTATATAGAAGAGAATATAATTAGCTGATCTGATGGAGGAGTTTTTGACAATGTACCTGCTCCAGATGTAATTGGCAGCATTATAAGATAACAAATAGGTCTGGATTGGAAAAAAGGAAATAAATCCTGCAAAAGGATAAGATGCACATGGTTGTACTCATTTATTTTAACTGATTCAACTGAAGTTGCAAGTCTGCTGGGTTAAATAATGGGGTTTAGTGTATCACAGCAGCTTGGAATCGTGGGATATCTTGTTTGCAGTTCATACTTTACCCAGGGTTAACATTTAAACCTGGCTCTATTGACTCTGTAAATTCCTAAATCCTGGCTTAAACTTCTGAAAGTTAAGTTAAGTTAAGTTAAGTTAAGTTAAGTTAAGTTAAGTTAAGTTAAGTTAAGCTAAGCTAAGCTAAGCTAAGTAGCCTATATTTGTCGCATATACATTACTGCACAGTGAAATTTTTTCTTCGGCTATCCCCTGAAGGGGTCAGAGTGCAGGATCAGCCATGATGGAGCATGGGGGTTTGGGGGTTTTAATCAAGGTCCCAAAAAGGGGGCAGCTTGACAGTATTGGGTCTTGAACCCTGATCAACAACCCAGAGCCTTAACCACTTGAGCTACCACTTCCTCATTTGCATATTTGAACTATTAAAAACCACGACTAGATAAAAACAGAGTGTGAACACACTGGCTAACGGTTTGTCTCGCACTTTCGCATCACTGACCTTCAGCTCAATCAGACTCTATAGCAGCTGTGTCCCACATGACATATAAGGTGACATTTGTTCGGTCATTTCCTTAAATACTCGGTTATTTCTGACTGCTCCATCCAGACTTTTCTGACCATAAGTGTAAAAATAAAACTGTCTCCTCTTTGCTCCAATTCATGCCTTTTCCATCACCATTTGACATTTTTATTTTTTTTCCCACCTGCAGTACTATTTGCACAGCATGTAATATGAGGGTTTTTTTGTTTGCGCTGTTCAATGTGCTCGAACATTTCCAGAGCAGATTAAAAACATTTTTATTAACATGACTATATTTAGTCAATCAAACAGTGGTTAGAAGTCATTTTTTTATGAAACTGCTCACTGGATCACGAAGTCAGAAGTCAAGAAGTCAGTCTGAAACAAACAAAAAAAGCTGTTATGTCATGCTCAAATCTGTTTCTTTTTATTTATTTATTATTTTTATTTCAGCTTCCACATTTAGGGAAAAAAAACAAGGTCTAAATTAGCATCTGCTTGCCCAAACTAGCGAGAAATCAAAAGAAGGTATTAAAACAGAAGACTATTAAATCCTTAAGACTAAAAACAGGACCTAGAAATAATTCCACAGCACAACTAAATCCGAAATTAAATTAGTTTCTTTTCCTGTTGGTGCCAGATGCTAAAAAATACTTTAAACTTTATTTGTTAAACAAACACAAGGCATAGTTGTTTTCCTCTCAGTTGAATTTGTGAACAGATTTTACGGTAAAAACCTCTTTTTTGCGGCACTCCAGAGATCATATACGTGGAAATCGACATGACTGGACTGGAGCCTCAGAGCTTGGGATGAATTTCATCAGGATTACTTCATTGCAAGATACCAAAAGTAACACATCAATGAAGTCTGATCCCAAAGTTTCATTTTATCAGATGATAATTTTTGATGTGCAAATGTAAAAAATATATAAATATATATATATATATATATATATATATATATATATATATATATATATATATATTTTAAATCTGTTGTATCTTAATTGAGAGAAAAATGGAAGAAATTATTGGTTTGAATTATTCATACTTGTATTTGAAATGGAGAAATACTCCATCAATAAGAAAAGGAAAATCCTTAAGATGTGACATGAATTATTGAATATAAAATGAATAAGTCTGAAATATTAAACACTGTAATGTTCATTAAACCATTAAATCATTAAACTCTTCCTTTAAATGAATTACAAAATAAACTACAAACATTGATCGTCCTGATAGTCATTCCTGACCCGCATTCCTCCTCACAGTGGGGCGTTTTTTTTAATGTCATTATTGGAATAATGTGTTTTTTTTTTATGTGATGTCGTGAATAATTTGGTGATCACAGTATCTGGATTTTGTAAACAGAATTTGTTTACTATAATGTGTAATGAAATGGAAAGACAACAAATAAAATGTAAAAAAAATCATATAGCCAAGGTGATGGTCAATACAAAATGAACGAATCACTCTCTGAGACGACTCGTTATTCCTGAGTCATATTAAGGATTCGTTCAAAATTAACGAATCATTCATGAACAGCACATCACTATTATATACGGAAGAAGAAGAGAAGAAAGGAGGAGGGTGTTAGAAGTGGTGTGTTTGGAGTGTTGTAGCAGACCTGTTGTAATTGTGATTGTTTTTGTGGAGTTCTCTGTTCAGGTTTTGACTTGTGCCTGTGTTTCTATGACTTTGAGCTTGGTTTCCGCTTTGGATTTGTTAGCTTTGTGTTCACTCTCTGTATAAATATTGATCACTGTACATTCTGTTCACTTATTTCACTGGCAGTTGGGGTTTGTCTGCCATTTTCTTTGAGAGTGGGTTCATTTCATTTGTTTATGTGTAGGGAGTTTTTGTATTTTACTTTTTCTTTTATTTCAGGTAAGTTCTTAAATCTAGTTCTTAAATTGACCTTGGCCCACCCTGAAAAGAAACCATTGTACAGTTTACTTATTCACAAATATTAAAACCATTTTTGTATCTGTCTTCCCTTTACCCATTTCATTTACATTTCTAGCATTTGGCAGACGCCCTTATCCAGAGCGAATTGCATTTTATCTCATTTTATACAAGTCAGCAATTGCCTTGATCAGGGGTCCAGCAGAGATTTGAACTCACAACCTTCTGATCAGTCCAATGCTTTACCTACTAAGCTACCACCTCCTCTTACCCCCAATATAAAGATATCAATTCACTGAATCCCGAGCTAATCACTGCATTTGGCCTAACCCTAGACTGGGTTGTAACGAAAGGAAGAATGTGATGAAATCACTGTACAACAAAAAAACAAGAAAGAACACAGTGGTAGAGTCATGTGAAGGCAACTGAAGCTTGCGATGAACTCAAGTAAATGGAAACGAAGCATGTTATAAAATCATAGAACAATAAACAAAATTGCATGAAGATAAGTGAATTAATGTCATGAAATCGTGTTACAACAATGAAGCATTTAAATATAAGTAAATATAAACAAATCATGTGATGAAAGCATTTGAATATAAATAAAGTGTCGGGAGGGAATAAATTGTGAAAATAAAAACATGCAGAACGTGAAAAATTTGTGATCACGTGAAAAACGAGCATTCTGTGTTGATACAGGAGAAAATTAAAAATCCTTAGGTCACTGATTCGAATCCGGCTCGAAGAAAGCTGTGTTTTGGGGCAGTGGTAGCTCGAGTGGTTAAGGCTCTGGGTTGTTGATCAGAAGGTTGGGGTTCGAGCACTAACACTGCCAAGCTCCACTGTTGGGCAATTGAGCAAGGCCCTTAGCCCTCTCTGTTCCAGGGGTACTGCATCATAGCTGCCCCATTTTCCTCAGCTAATATATGCGTAGAAAAGAATTTCACTGTGTTGTAATGTATATGTGATGATAATAAAGCCTTCTATTACAACAAATAAAGCATGTGATGAAATTATGTGACTATAAATAAACCATGTGATGAAATTGTATTTGAAAATGAAAACACACACTACATGTGTTTTTAACATAACACCTGAAAACATCTACATAACACAATCACACATACACATACTGTATGCCTACATCATGTGATCACGTGTCTCAACCGCCCGAGCATGACCGAGCTCAGTGAGCGTCTCCGATCAATACCAGACGTCTGATAAGCAGAAGAGGATGAGTTGCCAAATGCCTTTCACTGTATCTGGAGCGTCTGGATCTACAGACTGGCTGATTTTTTATTCATTTCCTTTGTTTTTCTCAGTGACTGCACTCTTAAACAGTCAGATATCATTTATTTCACCACAATCATTCTACAATTTCCTACATTTACATTTCTGGCATTTGGCAGATCCAGAGCGATATACCAAAGTTCTTCGAAGTCTCTATCAATGAATACATCAACACTGGTTCAATAGGTCACAGACTTAAGATTCCATCAGCCAAAAAAGTGTGTTGTGAGGAATTTTCTTTTCTTTTTAAATACATACAACAATGCATAAAATAAATAGGGAAAATAAGAGCTAGTTTAAGCATTTGAGGAAGAGGTAGGTCAGCATCCATTGTTTGAAGACGGTCAGTGACTCAGCTGCTTGGACCTCGGTGTCAGAACAGAGAAGATTCTAGATGTATACCTATACCTCTTACCCTGAGAGATGGTGGGAGCAGTCCAGCAGTGCTGGTGGATATGAGGGAGCGAGGTGCAGCGTGAGGACTAATAAGAGCTTTGAGGTTAGATGGTGCTGGTCCATTCTTGGCTTTGTAAGCAAGCATACAAATATATGAAAGCAGAAATCTGGTGTTCAAATCCTGTGTTTAATCCAGACAGGCATGAACGATTATTTGAAACATTTTTTGCTATAAAGTATAAATTCATTTCAATCAATCGCAAGACAAAAACATCCATGACTTATTTATAATAAATGAGCAAAAGTATACATTTCATCCCTCAAATATTCACTCAATCCTGAGTCAAATGTTTATCATCATCATCATCATCATCATCATGACTTTCTTGGAGATCACGTAAAGAAGAAAAGTTCTCTCATTCATTTATTCGTCATATTCTTTAGAATGTTCTGATACTGATTGATGAGGTCACTGTGATCTTACAAACCTGATAAATAAATTATGAATTGAAAGCAAATTATTCATGAAAAACCTGATTTTTAATGACAACATAAATCATTAGAATGTCCTAATGTCATCATGCCATTAGCATGGATGTGAGTTAATGACATTCTGTGCATTTGCTATGATTCAAATCAAAGCATTTTAGCATATATAAAACTTCTTAGATTTGGTCAAATGGGCCGCTAACTGTGTAGAATTTGTTGTGTCTTATGAACAATCTAATGCCTGTTATAAGATCTAAGGACATTGTAAATTGTATAATAAAATGGTGCCAAAACATTCATTTGTTTAGTTTTTTTTTTAATATAGAATATAAGTAACAAAATGAACAGAATAAAGTTCTCACTAGTGGACTTTAATGTCTGAAGCCTATTTAAAATTTTAGTGACTTATCTGAAACAATTCCATGAATGTTTAATGTACGGCTCATTACTCTTCATACACTTTATATGTGCTTATTGTATTTCCATCGATTTCCATTCCATTGAATTTGCAATGAAGGTCACATGTCAGCTTGAAACAGTTTTTCTCCCAGGAGAAATTTTAATGTGCTACGTGCTAAATTCCTGTGTAACCAGGACTGTGTTGATTTATTTCATTTTTTTTAAATGTTGCCTTTGTGTATTGATACATTAACAATACTTTATTAAAAATCTGTTCTAATATTTAAGTGATTGATCATCTCTATTTAACATAAAAGGAAAATATTTAGATAAAGCAAATGAAATAATAATACATTTTTAAAACAAAATAATAGGAAATATGTTTATAAAACATGTTTATAAGATGAATGATTGAATAAGCGAATGAATGAATATTGAATAATTAAAATATTTATTAGTATTAATAATAATAATAATAATAATAATAATAATAATAATAATAAAAATATCACTGTACTTATTTTTATACATGTACAAATATGAAATGTATTTGGTTTCTGACAAATAATTTATAATCATTAAAAAATAGGTAAGTTAAATAATAGTTTAAATATAGTCAGAATAGAAATAATTTAAATAAAATAATTCTATTCTTCAAGAAGTCATGCTAAATACAAATTCTGTTGCAAAACATAAATAAACAATCAATATTAAAATGAGCATTTAAATAATTAATTAAGATGTATCAGATGAGATTCATATCCAAAGTATAAATAGTAATAATTAAAAAAAAAAGGTATAAATGAAAATATTTTCTCAATTTAACATGGTTCAGTAAAAGCTTCGAATCAAATATGAAAATAAAATGTGATTTGTGTAATAACTGTAATATTACCAACAGGTGCAGTTTGTTCTTGTTTCTCCATAACACCTGGCCATTGTGAATATTTTCCAGCTTCAAACCAACAACGAAAGTGACCTATGCACTTTGAACTAGCTGTAGATCTGGAGCTGTCAAGAACTAAGGAGGAAAACCACAGCACAGTGTGTGAGAGACTTGAACAGAAAATCAATAGGTTTTCCACGATCGACTCCTGACTGAATGCACACACCAGCATCCTCACAGAGCTTATGCCTGCTTGTCCTTTGAGCGCAGCACACACTTAGTGCCCTGATATGATCTCTGACCCTGTATCTCTGCCTCACATGCTCTCGGATTTGCCCGGATTTCCTGCTCATCCTCGAATCGGATCGGATTCAAATTTGGGCAGCTGGCCACACTTCCTGAGCAGCATCCTTCAAACATACCCGCTTTGATCAAGACATGAGAGGAAGTACGAGAGCCATCGCTTCTGAATTTTTAAAGCTGCCGAACACAATTTAAATTCCCTTTCCTTATTCCATCCTAACTTCATTTAAGCAAAAATCTCATGAGCAACAATTTGGTTATACCGAATATCGACACTGATTCACTGGTAGATTATCAGATATGATATGATGTTCCTATAATACAACAGCTCTATAATGTAATCATTAATATTAAGTAAGTGACAGTTCAGACAAAATATGGCCAAATATTCAGTTCCATGCTGTTTTTTTTTTAATTCCTTTTTGTAGAGCACTCCATTGTACTGTACAAGTTGTTACTACAGAAATGATAGCATACCAAAAACAAAGAATATTATTACACCATAAACCCTGGGATTGAATTTGCCAGAAATATATCATAGGTACACATTTAGAAGCTAAGTAGAACTTTGGTGTTTATTCAGTTCTTATTAAATTCAGGCCTTGTGTTTTCAGTGAAGATTTGTTTTCCCATGACTAAATATAATTTTTTTTCTCACCTATACCAGATGTTTTCCTTATCTACCAACACTTCTGTGTAGACAACCTTTACACAGTAACAATAAAAAGCATGAAGCAAAGGATGTTGAACAAGATACATGGTAAAATACTGCCATTTTGTAAAATCTCAATCATGGATCACCTTCAAGTTTAAATATATATATATATATATATATATATATATATATATATATATATATAGTAAAAAGTGCTTTAAATAAATAAATAAATAAATAAATAAATAAATAAATAAATAAATAAATATTAGTAATTTGTTAAAAAAATTCTAAACATGGATCACCTACAAATTTTTATATATTTTCTTTTTGATGTATTCCACTTTGAAGAGCTATTAATAAATAGACAAACAAACAAACAAATAATTAAATAAATATTTGTCATTTTTATTAATAAAAGTAATAGTGATAAATACATAATAATAAATATTTAAAAGTTAATTTTATATTAAAAGAATTTAAAATAAATGAATAAATAAAATGACAAGGTGAACTTCCTTAATTTCTTAATTCTCGTAATCAAGGATATAGTGATGGAAGAAACTCATCGCAGTACAATTCTGTCTAGACTCCCTCGAGGCAAAGGAAAATCATCCGAATTTATTTAGGGTCGCTATGTTCAAATCAGAAACTAATTTGTTTGAACATCATCATATACATCATCAAGCATTTACATAAAAAGAGGAGTGATATGATAAGCGATTTGATTTTTGTTGTATTTGAGGATTTACTGCACTGTATAGCAGATTCTTGCCAGATTCTGTCAGTCAGCCTGGTGCAGGAGGATGCATTCGCAATAGCACTGTATGTTTTATTGAAAGCAGACTAGCAAACAAATCCAGAAATGTGATTCGACTGGAAAATTTAAAGATGGGCTAAGGGTCAAGGGGATCAGCAAACAACCAGAATCACAAAGTCAAAGGATATAGAACAAGATCATTAACCAGACATCAAAGACAACAACAGAGGCTTGGCACTCCAGGTAGGGCTCCACTGAGCACTGCTTCGTGTCAAGTGTGTGTTTCGAGACTGTATTTATGGGTTGAGTGCATGATTGGAACCAGGTGTGTGTGACCAGATGTCAGATGAGCAAGAGCGCTACGCTGAAGTGGTGTGTTGGAGGCTGTAGTTCCGAGCGGCCATGTTTGTAGGCCATGGCATAACAAATACTGTGACGGATGCAGGCCATAACAAATCAGGTGATAGATTCTAGCATTATTCTTGAGCAGGTGTGAAAAATACATAGGTAAATATACCTATACTTAATATATTCTCTAATATACTTTTCTTAAATGTAGTTTGTTTAAATATAAGATATTTAACTGTTTTCTTTGTTTAATACCAGTTTAGAATAGTATTAATTCCAGTAGTGAACACAAAGATGAGGCAAAGTGAAGCCTTAATGGTAAATATTAATAGAATTATTATTTATAAAAAATAATGTCAATATATGATGTAATGTGAAGGCAAACAAACAGACTGACCTTTTTGGGTTTTTTTTTTTGTTTGTTTTTTTAAATGACCTTTAAGCGGTTGCTTTAAAACCTAAATCAATCATGGTTTCACATGGAAAGATTACCTTAACTACAATTTCAGTATAAAAAAAAAAAACATTAAAAAAATATTTCTGCTTTTTAATACTTGAGCAATTATTTATTTATTTATTTATTTATTTATTTATTTATTTATTTATTTGTTTTATTGTATTTATTTTTAAATATTCATCCAAATACATTTCTAGATATCTGTACTTTTTTATTATACTTTATATTATATTTCTGATTAATTAGAAATAAAATAAATAGATAAATGTCAATAAATAAATGTTATATTTAAATAGATACATTATTTATTTATTTATTTATTTATTTAGATTTTTTTTCATTTCTCTTATTGTCAGAATTCACACAGAGATGGTTAGACCTAGGGACAGGTTTAGCAAGTTTGTCAGTTGCTACGAAGGTGGCATTTAATGCTTACCGTGGACATCTTACTGTTACATCAAGCTGCTTGCATATTGCTATTTGACTTTTTGCTGTAGCTTGTGGAAAAAGAAGAAAAAAAAGGAGAAATGGACATGTCTGTCTGGTCCCTCGGCATAAAAATTTTGTGAGGTTATTTTATTACTAATTACTCTGGTCTTGAGTGTGCATTATAAAACTTTAATCCATTAAAGCAATGATTCCCCAAACAATTTTTCTTGCTGTGAACAGAAAAATCGGAGTTGCTAGGCGGACATTTTTTTCGCCATTAAAGACAATATTACCATATTACTTTTTTTACGCTGAGAAACATGTATTGCCAACTTTTAATGAACTCGATTTCATCTTAATGAACGAGCAAAAGCGCCTTAACTTCAGAGGCTAATGCTTTTATTAAAAATGATTGCTATAAAGGTATTGATTAACAAAATGTGTACCAGTTTTTTTTGTATTCTTCAGACTTTAATGGAGCTCAAAGACCTGCTTTTTATAATTTATAGACTGGAATTAGATTTCTAAATCAATACCTCTTGAGTTATGTCCATTATCTTTTTCAGATTTCTTTTTGCTGGCAAGTTAATGATGCTGGCGAAATGACAGTTAATTACCGAAGCTTTATTGCCATGGATATAAGTGTGATTGACAGTTACACATCTATTATAATGGACTGGCCGGTGAGTCAATACTATTAACTAATCAGGCTAAATGGGCAATTTGCCTTCATATAAAAAAAAAAGAAAAAATTGTGAAAAATTAAACCAAACAGAAAAATAACACAAAATTATTTCACTTATAAATTTGTCACTCCTGTTTAGCATTTCTGTTTATGCCATTATGTGACCAACAAAATACTCTTATTTCAATAGAGTAATTATTATTATTATTATTATTATTATTATTATTATTATTATTATTATAATGATTATTATCCATTTTTTTATTACATACTATAAATTAGAGGTTATCTAGGCCTTTTTTAGCATGGGGTTAGCCGCTAACCATTAGCACATGAAGAAAATGTATTTAACTAGAATCCAGGCTAAAGGCATCAAGGACATTCAAATGATCTACTTTGCATAATGCACATTTAGTCTAAAATTTGGGCTCAGACTGTTCCTGGCTGGTAGAAGTAGCGCTTTTGGAGATGCTTTTCAGCTCACTGTGGTTATAAAGTGTGTTTATTTGAGTTACTGTAGCTTCATAAAGTGTGCCTTTTCTCTTTGACTTCTCTTCAGCAAGGCATTTCAATTCCAATTTAATTCAAATTGTATATCGCTTTTAACAATGGACATTCCAGCTTTACAGAAAAAATATTAATTCAGAATATAAATTATAAAATTTATTTATCCCTATTGAGCAAGCCAGAGGCAACGGTAACAGGAAGAAACCTTGAGACTAAACAGAGAATTTATCCTCGCACAGAAGAATGCGATTCTAAATTATTTCCTTTCTATAACACTTTATACTCTTTGTACACTTTATACTCAAGTGCTGTCATGCAACCAGGAGCTTTTCAGCACTTTATGAATTTCAATATCAGCATAAATTCTGAATTCATTCCAGTTTTAAAATCAAGCCTGTCTTTGAAGATGAAGTTATCAAATATGAAGATTGCAAAACTGTTCATAGTCATTACAGTCCATAAGCCATCTTCATGGTTTCTAAGTGATATTATCCACAACAACCCCATATACTGTGTCTCCAAGCTGTCCATGTGGGTCATCCTCAGCAGTATTAAGCAGCTCTAAGTGATGAAATTCTAACCTGAAGGATGGCATCAGGATAGTCCAGAGAGTAGAAAAGGTCAGTATCACTGGTATCTCAGGAGTAGCATGTGTACCTCGGCATTGCCAGCCCTAAAACTGCTGGATTTCTGAATTCGAACAAATATTAAAATTAACCACTCATAATACTCACCTATTCAAATCACTGAACTCAATGTTCCCCCTAAAGCTGAATTGCAAAGTATTACACAGCTCACTTTTAAAAAGAAATTAACTTGGATAACTTTTGCACTCCGCTGTAGTATCACGACCCAAGAACTGGCCAAAGTTATGCCTCGTACATAGTAAGAATATAAAACCTATAACCCAGTGACCTCAGCAACCTCCTACATTCTTTTCTCTGAGATGTTTGTCAGACCTTCTCTGCAGTCATATACGCTTTATATTCAGTGCTTGTTTCTGTTTTTGGCTAGTTTTTTTTCTTTAATGTCTAGTCTAGTTTAAAGCATGCGTGTAAGTTGCAAAATTCTCCCCAAAACATTACTTTTTCAATAAAGATTTTCCTCATTGTCTTGGCTTTTATTTGCAGGTCATCACCAGGCAACCTGGCAAAATGAATCTGGTTGAAAAACATTTTACATGTCAGTGTTTCTGTAGTCCGGCTGGTATATTTAACGCAGATTAAATATGGCAGATATTTTCTAAATCTGTTTTTTTTTTCAGTAAACTACTTTGAATTTATGTTTAAAAATGTATTATGTGATCTTTCACCTTCAGAGACATTAAATTTATGCTGTTGCATAACCATTTGAAATGCATGAAACTTAATTGTGGTGGTCTAAGAAGTTTTAAATTATTACTACATTTATTTATTTATTTATTTTTTTAATTAATTTAAGACCACTGAATTAAAGATATTGAAATTTCTGTTAAACATGAGCTTTTTATTGGTCAGACGGTTCTGCTTATTTATTTATTTATTTATTTATTTATTTATTAACAGCAGCCATAACTGTTGCCAGACATAATATAATATAATATAATAATATAATAATATAATATATATATATATATATATATATATATATATATATATATATATATATATATATATATATATATATATATATATATATATATATATATATATATATATATATATATATGCAGATGCTAACTCTGTTGCTTTATCACAGATTCCAGCTTTCTGGACACATGGAATTGGTCAGCAATGATAATCTAATATGTAAAGTTCATAATCTTGTATCCTTCAATTATCATAATCTCTCTTCTGTGATTTGCTCCTACAGCTTTCAGAGATATTCTATAGTCATTTCTAATCTGTTGATTCAATCAGGTTTTTTTTCCTCAGCATGGTTGAAAGCTGTCAATACCCAACCTGCTCAGTGTGAAAAAAAAAAGGAAAAGAAAAACGGGTTTGCCGTGGGGTATGTAGACTGAGGAGTCAGGGTGAAAACACCCGACTGTGTGATGTTCTCAAATCTGAACTGAAAGCATGACAGTGAAGATTTGCTGCTTCAGATTGAATCATTAATTTTTTTTTTAACAAGACAGACAACATCTCAATTATAAATTTTGCATTGACAGAGCAGTCGGGTCTCTTGAGTTGACGTATGTTTGATTTCTGTACGTTAAGTTCTCTTTGCTTCAGCTGTCTACTGTGTCCATCACTTATTTTATGCTGGAAAGGTAAAGGGCTGTATCACACAGCTCAACACAGGCGCTTATGCAAGTGCAGCTTGTCTGACTCATGACACTACATTGAATTTGACCTTCAAAGGCCATAAACCAAAGTGAGTACTCAAAGCACAGTACTCATGGCATTCACTGTATCAGGCGAAGAATACAAATCCAAGCGTAGGTTGCTGGAGGAGAAAATTGCATTGTTCAATAATGTTTAATGTTTGGATAATTAAAGGTATTTATCTTTTTAAAAGGCATTCTTCTTGGAATTTTTTTTATAGTTTATAGAAATTACAGAAGCACAGCTGAAAGATAGAGATGGAGTGAGTATTACAGGCAGAGTGTTACTAGTTGGAGAAGGCTTTACTTAGAGAGTTACAGATGGGAGTGTTACAGGTTGGAGTATGTATTATAGGTTGGAGGGTTATGGAAAGGAGTGTTACAGGTTAGAATAAGTCTCCCTGGGAGTGAATAAGTTTTACAGGTGGACTGTTACATGTTGGAGTAAGATCTACTGGTTGGAAGGATTCAGATGGGACTGTTACAGGTTGGAGTAAGTATTACAGATTGGAGTGTTACAGATTGGAAAAAGATTTACAGATGGACTGTTACATGGTAAACATAAGATCTGCTTTTTGGAAAGTTATGGATGGAAGTGTTACAGGTTGGAGTAAGATCTACCAGTTGGCTGGTTACAGATAGGAGTGCTACAGGTTGGAGTAAGTATTACAGATTGCAGTGTTACAGGTTGGAATAAGATTTGCAGATGGACTGTTACATGGTAGGTGTACGATCTACCAGTTTAGAAGGATACAGATGGGAGTGTTAGAGGTTAGAGTTAGATCTACCAGTTTAGAAGGTTAGTTCCAACATAGTTGGAAGGTTACAGATGGAAGTGTTACAGGTTGGAGTAAGCTTTACTGGTTAGAAGGTTACAGATGGGAGTGTTACAGGTTGGAGTACGTATTATAGGTTGGAGTGTTACAGGTTGGAATAAGATTTACTGTTGGACTGTTACATGGTAGGCGAAAGATCTACCATTTGCAAGGTTACAGATGGGAGTGCTACAGGTTGGAGTAAGCTTTACTGGTTGGAGGGTTACAGATGGGAGTGTTACAGGTTGGAGTACATATTATAGGTTGGAGTGTTACAGGTAGGAGTAAGAATTATAGATGGACTATTATACGGTAGGCATAAGATCTATCAGTTGGAAGGATACAGATGGGAATGTTACAAGTTGGAGTATGATCTACCATTTGCAAGGTTACAGATGGGAGTGCTACACGTTGGAGTAAGCTTTACCAATTGGAGGGGTATAGATGGAATGCTACAGGTGTTACAGGTTGGAGTAAGATCTACCAGTTGGCTGGTCCCAGATAGGAGTGTTACAGGTTGGAGTAAGCTTTACTAGTTGGAGGGTTACAGATGGGAGTGTTACAGGTTGGAGTAAGTATTACAGATTGCAGTGTTACAGGTTGGAATAAGATTTACAGATGGACTGTTACATGGTAGGCGTACGATCTACCAGTTAGAAGGATACAGATGGGAGTGTTAGAGGTTGGAGTAAGTATTACAGGTTGGAGTGTCACAGATTGTAGCGAGATTTACAGATAGACTGTTACATGGTTGGCATAAGATCTACCTTTTGGAAGGATACAGAAAAGAGTGTTACAGGTTGGAGTAAGCTATACCGGTTGAAGGGTTACAGATGGGAGTGTTATAGTTTGGACTAAGTACAATTTTACAGGCTGGAGTGTTACAGGTTGGAGAAAGATTTTCAGATGGACTGTCACATGGTTGCTGTGAGGTCAACAAGTTTAAAGATTACAGATCAGATTGTTACATGTTGGAGTATGATCTACTGGATGTTAAAGTAAGATCTACTGGATGTAGGTTGGGAGTGCTATAGGTTGGAGTAAGATTTAAAGGTTGAAAGGTTACAGATGGAGTGTTACAGATTGGAGTAAGATTTACTGGCTGAAAAGTTACAGATGGCATTGTTAAATGCTGGAGTAAGATGTACCGGCTGAATGGTTATGGTTTAGACTGTTATGTCTGATTGTGAGTGTTACATGGTATAATGTTAAAATCTAGTGTGTTACAGTTGGAGATATTGTTATATTGTATATATGGAGATATTGTGAGTTGTTTGTTTCAGAATTCATTGAAAAGAAAAAAAAATACTCAGTGGTTCCATAAACATGACAAAAACAAATCTGTGATTTATACTATTATTACTATGATTGATTTTATTATAAGAATTACATTTTTTAAGATTGTAAATTTCAGCGAAAACCCTCACTGTATATTTCCCTTACTTTACTGGGTTAAATTTGATATTATAAGTGCTCACAAAACTAGGAAAAAAAAAACAGAAGTAATGTTCTCTTGAACTGATTTCCTGCTAATGTGGGGTTGTGGTTTTTGAACTCGGTTTCAATATGCATTAGTGGAAGTTTAAACTGAATTCATTTTCAGTGTTATAGGTGGGTTGTTTTTAGTATTTCTTGTTTTATATTGGCAATAAGGCCTAGGGGTATTGTATTATGAAATGTTTCGCAAGATCAAATGCGTTGGGTAAAGTTTTCTTGGTTCACGCTCTCAGTTTCTCGTGGTTATCTTGAGTTCTGCCAGTTCAGACTTTATTAAGGATAATGTAAGTGCATTAAGAATTAATGATAACTTGAATGAGATGAGGTAATAAACTATGATAGCTTCGGACTGAAGTAACGTAACTATGTTTTCTATATTTTATCCAAACATCAGTATTAAAAGTGTATCCAATGTAATGAGTGAGCTAGAAGAATGCGAATGGACACAAATGCTGTGGATTATCAAGAGGAAAATTAAAATCCCAAACAATTCTATAGAAATAACTAGGTTCAAGGCAAAATCTGTAAATTCACGATAGAATTGAGAATAAAATAGCACAGGTTTATGAATAATAATTAGTAGAAACTCCTGAGCAGACTAATGAGCTAAATTCACCTGCATGCTTTTTTTTTTCTGTGATGCTGTCACTGATTTGTAAAGAATTCATTTATTGTGAACAAGCATGAAGCCTAAAGACTGAGAAACAAAACAAGAAGAGCGAAGCAAAGCAACAACATGAACAAGACACAAATTTGGTGCCATGATACTGACAATAGAAGACAAAAGCTAGACACAGAGTACACAAAGTGAACAAAAAAAAAAATCCCTCTAATACCCACACAATTATGCTGTTAGCAGGTCGTATGTGTGCCATTTCCAAAAGAACTTTTCTTACAACACTGAGAATAAATAGAACTAAACAGAATGCAAATGAGATAGTTGGTCCTTTGCCAGTGCCATATTATTTAATCTGTGCTTTGCCTAATGGAAAGAAAACAATTTCTAGCCAAAAACATGTGCAGTGCAAGATATTAGCAATCATGCAGCATACGCAAAGGCTAATGAGCACTTCCCACACCAGCCTGGTTTAATCTGACCCCAAATTTTGACACTGACATTCAGATAGGCAGCCCAGTTTTAGATGACTCTTCCAGCAGTGACCTCTAATATGACCCCAGCTCCGCTCAGATCATATGTCCATCAAGTCCAAGAGAAAATCAATATCTGTGGGAGACGGATGTGTTTCTCAGACAGTAATCAAAAAGGAGAAAAACGTCTCTCTTTTTTATTGCACAAATGTTTAAAAGTTTTCAATATATGAGCTGTCTATAGAGTAAGTTTCTGTTTGGCCTTTCTTAAACTCTAAAGCTCAGTAGACATTTGCACTGTTAAGGCTATAAAACAGCTTAGTTTGAATGTAACAGTTATCACAAATGTAGAGTTGTTCATTTAATACATAGACCACTGCAAATACAGCTTGCAGTTGAGTAGGAAAATTCAAAGTTATTCAAATTAGTGATTCAGTCAAGTTGCATTTAGATCCAATCAGATGATGGTTCTACTGTTAAGGTTGGAATAAAGTGGTTCTAATTATTTTCTGTTTTAAAGTTGGCACTCCTGAGTTATTAATATATTGTTTATGTTTTTATCTAAGTGGAGATTTTGTAAGTCTACAGTCAGAGTTGAACCATGACCTATTCAGATCTTTGTGCAGCAGTGTCACAGAATGTAGTAAGTGTTACAGGATGGAATGTTACAGGATGGAGTGTTACAGGTTGGCGTAAGTGTTGCAGGATGGAATGTTACAGGATGGATTGTTACAGGTTCGAGTAATTGTTACAGGATGGAGTGTTACAGGATGGAATGTAACAGGATAGAATGTTACAGGTTGGCGTAAGTGTAACAGGATAGAATGTTACAGGATGGAGTGTTACAGGTTGGAGTAAGTTACAGGATATAGTGTTTGAGAATGTAGTTAGTGTTACAGGATGCAAAGTTACAGGGTGTAGTACATGCTACACAATGGAATGTTACAGGATGTAGTAAGTGTTACGGATGGAATGTTACAGGATGGAATGTTAGAGGATGTAGTAAGTGTTACAGGATAGTGTTACAGGTCGGAGTAAGTGTTACATGATGGAATTCTACAATATATTTATATATTTATCTTACATATGCACACTGTACATACTATACTCTTTTGCAACACCATTTCAACGTTGACTTTAGCAGACGTTTTTTCTACATATATTCATATACTGTATCTTCTGTACATTATAGAGTCTACACATATATTTATTTATATTATTTTATTTTTTCACATATACTATACATATATTTTATTGTACTATATATATATATATATATATATATATATATATATATATATATATATATATATATATATATATATATATACATATTTTTTGTTTTTGCTTTTATACTTTTATATTTTTACACTTTTATATTTGTTACACATTTTCTTTACACATTTTTCTGTTACACATTGTCTTTTTTTTTTTTTTTACTCTTTCCTCTTTTATGTAAGACAGTCGTGAAAAGCATTTCACTACATGTTGTACTGTGTATGATTTTGTATGTGACAAATAAAATTTGAATTTGATTTGAATTTGAATGTTACAGGCTGGAGTAAGTTACAGGCTGGAGTGTTAGAGGATGTAATAAGTGTTACAGGATGGAGTGTTACAGGTTTGAGTAATTGTTACAGGATGGAGTGTTACAGGATGAAATGTAACAGGATGGAATGTTAAAGGTTGTTGTAAGTGTTACAGGATGGAATGTGACAGGATGGAATGTTACAGGTTGGAGTAAGTTACAGGATGTAGTGTTTGAGAATGTAGTTAGTGTTGCAGGATGCAGTGTTACAGGTTGGAGTAAGTGTTACAGGATGGAATGTTACAGGCTGGAGTGTTACAGGTTGGAGTAAGTTACAGGATAGAATGTTACAAGACGTAAGTGCTACAGGATGGAATGTTACAGGATGGAATGTTACAGGATGGAATGTTACAGAATGTAGTAAGTGCTACAGGATGGAATGTTACAGGATGTAGTAAGTGTTACAGGATGGAATGTTACAGAATGTAGTAAGTGCTACAGGATGGAATGTTACAGGATGTAGTAAGTGTTACAGGATGGAATGTTAGAGGATGTAGTAAGTGTTACAGGATGGAGTGTTACAGGTTTGAGTAATTGTTACAGGATGGAGTGTTACAGAATGAAATGTAACAGGATGGAATGTTAAAGGTTGTTGTAAGTGTTACAGGATGGAATGTGACAGGATGGAATGTTACAGGTTGGAGTAAGTTACAGGATGTAGTGTTTGAGAATGTAGTTAGTGTTGCAGGATGCAGTGTTACAGGTTGGAGTAAGTGTTACAGGATGGAATGTTACAGGATGTAGTAAGTGTTACAGTATGGAATGGTACAGGATGTAGTAAGTGTTACAGGATGGAATGTTACAGGTTGGAGTAAGTTACAGGATGTAGTGTTTGAGAATGTAGTTAGTGTTGCAGGATGCAGTGTTACAGGTTGGAGTAAGTGTTACAGGATGGAATGTTACAGGATGTAGTAAGTGTTACAGTATGGAATGGTACAGGATGTAGTAAGTGTTACAGGATGGAATGTTACAGGTTGGAGTAAGATACAGGATGCAGTGTTAGAGAATGTAGTTAGTGTTACAGTATGGAATGTTACAGGGTGTAGTACACACTACACAATGGAATGTTACAGGATGTAGTAAGTGTTACGGATAGAATGTAAGAGGATGTAGTAAGTGTAACAGGATGGAATGTTATAGGTTGTAAATGTTATAGGATGGAGTGTTACAGGAAGAAATTTAACATGATATGGTACAAGGTGTAGTAAGTGCTACAGGATGGAATGTTACAGGTTGTAGAAAGTGTTACAGGTTGGAGTGTTATGAAGTGTTATGGATGTTACAGGATGGAATGTCACAGAATGTAGAAAGTGTTACAGGGTGGAATGTTACAGGTTGGAGTAAGTGTAACAGGTTGTAGAAAGTGTTACAGGTTGGAGTGTTATGAAGTGTTATGGATGGAATGTTTCAGATTTGAATACATGTAATGGTATGGAGTGTCACAGATTGTTATGGCTTGAAGTGGTACTAAAAGTTTAATCCATGAAATTAACTGAATTAATTAACTTAATTAACTGAAAGCAATTAGCTACAGCCACAATGTGGAAGCATCATTTAAGCAATCAATTTAGGTGGGTCTATGTCCATGATGTGACCAAAATCCAGCATGTTGGGGCGGAGTTTATACTCTGACTTACAAAGTTTTTGTTTTCGTTATTTATTTATTTTTGTTTCCAACTGATGCATTCACAAATTAAATGAAAGTCTGCATGCAGTAAAAACAAAACCATCACTGAATAGGAACATGAGCACTTAATGTCTGGGGAAATGACAACCCTACAATACAGTGAAGTGACACAAATGAGCTTTTTATTATTGCTTTTATTTCCCTCTTCAGTCTTTTAAAAAAAAGCAGGTGAGTTTGAACCTGGTACAAAGAAACGTGCCCTAAAAACATATCATTTTAGATATTTATAAAACTAAAAATGTCATTATACAGAATGATGAAACATCCAGGGGAAGTATGAGCGCTGGTCAAATTGGCCGGTTGAATCATGTACCATATATAAATATATATTTTTTATAGCTAGGCATGATGACAGATATAGCAGTGAAAACAGCTCGGCCACGGAACAGCATGACAGCTGCAATCTCATTTTGCTCTTGTATGCTGGCCTACAAGGATCTGTTGGCTGTCAATCAAAAGGGAATTCTGTCCTAAAAAACATATATATTACAAGAGCAAGGGGATGTACGTGCGGTTAAAATACAATTTCAACGTACTAAAGCAGGAAGACTCACATAGCAAATTGTTTCATTTGTAACCAACATGAGTCTGGATTCCCAAAACCCTTCACTGAGATAAACCTGCAACAGAAAGAGTGTGTGGAGTAATGATCACTCTTCCATCTTTGTACTGATGTGATTTTAGGAAATTCAGCCCCAGGTTCCTTATTATAAATTTGTAGATATTAAATTTCTCATGAGCCAAACTGATTGAAGGAATTAACAAGCTAACAAAGTCTCATGGTGTAAATTCTTTTGTTAATTCACTTCTAAGCCAGGTTTGTTGTTGTACCTCTTTAATATCATCAGCTATTAAAGACACAAATCATATTTTTAGGAATGCTTTCTAACTAAAACCTACCTGTCTTGGTTTTTTAAGGACTTTTGAAGCCGAGTCAAATATAATAATTGACACTGCTAGCATCTGGAAATGATATGATGTAGGAGGAATGAAGTGAAAGTCAGGTGTTTGAAAAACTTCGTCATTCATTTTTATTCCAGCCTTAAATCAGCTGGCAACAATTTGCTAACTAGAACAATTTTGCAGCTACACATCCCATATCCCACACAAGTGTAACCCTTCTTCATGATTATACAGGATGTGAAAGTTACACAGGGTTTTGAAATGATTCACACTATGGTTCATATTGTCACATGGATTTTTCACACTTTTATTTTTTCTTTTCTTTTATTCTTTTCCCTATTCTTTTCTTATTTCTTTCTGTTTCGTTTATGAGTCACATGATTGTTTGAACTCTTTTTACTATTTCTTTTTTTTACCTGATGTTTTTCTTTATTTCTTTTTTTTTTTTTTGTCCAGATGTGATTTGTACACATTTTCTTTTTCACCACATGATTTCATTTGAATGTTATTCATTTCCTTTCATGGGATTTTTAAATGATTCCTGTTTATTCGACGTGATTCTATTACACTTGATTTTTTTTAAAATACATGTATAATTTCCTTTTCATGTGCTTAATTTTTCACATTTAATTCATTTATTTTTCACATGTGACTTTTTTTATTTTAATTTATTTTTTTAATCTTTCTTTCTTTCTTTCTTTCTTTCTTTCTTTCTTTCTTTCTTTCTTTCTTTACTCTCTCATGTCCTTTGTTTGTTTGTTTGTTTCTTTCTTTCTTTCTTTCACTTGTGATTTTTACATGATTTTTTTAAACATTTTTTTTTCACCTGTGATTTATATGTATATATGATCTATTACACATGCTTCATTTACATTTATATGGTATTTTATTTATTTATTTATTTATTTAAATATAAATAATTTTTCATGTGATTTTTTTTTATGCTGACTTTTGTTTATTTTACTGTACTCTCACAGATATAAGACGCATTCGGTTTTATTGTTTTGTGTAAATGCACTTTTACAAGTGTTTTTTTGGGGGGGGTGGGGGTGATCAAATATTGCTCACAAAATCACTTGAGAAATCTGGGATTTTTCTGTTCCTCTTCCCTCCGCTGTACTGATAGGCCTGGCGTCCGTCACACACTCTAACTTGTAACTAATAGACGACTGCAGATGGCACATCAGATTTTGTCCTGAAGCTGTAGGACAATGTGCTCGATAATATCCGGCTTAAAGAAAAGCAGCTCTCAAATGGCAGGGCTACAAAAACAGCCATATTCTATCATTTACAATAAATAAAAAGAAATATCCATTAATCATGTCATGTAAATTTATGTACATCTTCAAATTAACTTTGTTCCATCCTTTGCTGTTGATGAGTTTTAATTAGGACAGGATAAAGATGGATGATACTGTCATAAACAACCTGTCCATGAAATATAATAATCTATCATGCAAACCACATATGACTGTGGATCTGACTGACAGCTTGATTGTCACTATCAGCATGAATCTTAGTAATTAGGTTTCAAATTAGAAAATTAAGGATGTGTAAGAATCGTTATATGCTAGTGTATATTAATAGACTAATCCAAAATTAGCATGGATGATGGCGCTAATAATAACAACTTGTATTTGTTTGTCATATTTGGAGTGTAGGATGTTGTTTATGCCACGCTGGGGTTTGGGGGTTTGGTAGCAATCTGTAGAGACTGTCTAGAGACTGTGATGTGATGAGGTTCCGCTCCTTATTTTTCCCTTTCTTTCTTTCTTTCTTTCTTTCTTTCTTTCTTTCTTTCTTTCTTTCTTTCTTTCTTTCTTTCTTTCCTCTATCATGTCCTTTGTTTGTTTGTTTGTTTGTTTGTTTCTTTCTTTCTTTCTTTCTTTCACTTGTGATTTTTACACATGATTTTTTAAACATATATTTTTTCTTTCTTTCTTTCTTTCTTTCTTTCTTTCTTTCTTTCTTTCTTTCTTTCTTTCTTTCTTTCTTTCTTTCTTTCTTTCTTTCTTTCTTTCTTTCTTTCTTTCTTTCTTTCTTTCTTTCTTTCTTTCTTTCTTTCTTTCTTATCTGACAGCTCCTTTTCTTGTTTTTCCCTTCTTTCTTTCTTTCTTTCTTTCTTTCTTTCTTTCTTTCTTTCTTTCTTTCTTTCTTTCTTTCTTTCTTATCTGACAGCTCCTTTTCTTGTTTTTCCCTTCTTTCTTTCTTTCTTTCTTTCTTTCTTTCTTTCTTTCTTTCTTTCTTTCTTTCTTTCTTTCTTTCTTTCTTTCTTATCTGACAGTTCCCTTTCTTGTTTTTCCCTTCTTTCTTTCTTTCTTTCTTTCTTTCTTTCTTTCTTTCTTTCTTTCTTTCTTTCTTTCTTTCTTTCTTTCTTTCTTTCTTTCTTTCTTTCTTTCTTTCTTTCTCTTTCTTTCTTTCTTTCTTTCTTTCTTTCTTTCTTTCTTTTCTTGTTTTTCCTTTCTTTCTTTCTTTCTTTCTTTCTTTCTTTCTTTCTTTCTTTCTTTCTTTCTTTCTTTCTTATCTGACAGCTCCTTTTCTTGTTTTTCCCTTCTTTCTTTCTTTCTTTCTTCCCTCAGCCTCTTTCTTTCTTTCCTTCTTTCTTTTTTTCTTTCTCTCTTTCTTTCTTTCTTATCTGACAGTTCCCTTTCTTGTTTTTCCCTTCTTTCTTTCTTTCTTTCTTTCTTTCTTTCTTTCTTTCTTTCTTTCTTTCTTTCTTTCTTTCTTTCTTTCTTTTTCTTTCTTTCTTTCTTATCTGACAGCTCCTTTTCTTGTTTTTCCCTTCTTTCTTTCTTTCTTTCTTTCTTTCTTTCTTTCTTTCTTTCTTTCTTTCTTTCTTTCTTTCTTTCTTTCTTTCTTTCTTTCTTTCTTTCTTATCTGACAGCTCCTTTTCTTGTTTTTCCCTTCTTTCTTTCTTTCTTTCTTTCTTTCTTTCTTTCTTTCTTTCTTTCTTTCTTTCTTTCTTTCTTTCTTATCTGACAGTTCCCTTTCTTGTTTTTCCCTTCTTTCTTTCTTTCTTTCTTTCTTTCTTTCTTTCTTTCTTTTTTTCTTTCTTTTTTTCTTTCTTTCTTTTTTTTTCTTTACTCTCTCATTTTCTTTCTTTCTTTCTTTCTTTCTTTCTTTCTTTCTTTCTTTCTTTCTTTCTTTCTTTCTTTCTTTCTTTCTTTCTTTCTTTCTTGTCTATAAATAATATAAATTTGCTACACCAGGTCTATTTTAGTGTCACTAATCTGTTTAGATTGCTGAGTAACAAAATGATAATGAAAGAACAGTAATAACCAAAATGAACAGGAGAAGCTAATCGAGACGGCGCGCGTTCTCTTACGATTCTCATTTAAATCCCCAGCATGAGACTCCTTTTGGCCACCAGTGTCATGACATCACAGAGGTTGATGAAGATCCAGGCCAGCTGCAAGCACCGGGTGGAGGGGCAGTGGGGGTTTCTGGCTTGGGGTGGGGGGCGTGGGGTGGTGTGGGGCAGATTCAATTTGGGGAGCCTAAGAAAAGACAGAGTGCCAAAAAAGAAGGGGGGGGGCACCTACAAGGATGTAGCAATGTATCAATCATTTTCTCTGTTAAAGAAACTTCTTTTATTCATTTAAAAATATTATAGATATTTATTTATGTGCTAAATTTTAAGATGTGGTGAATTTGATTTTTTATCACATTTAACCTCATACCAATTTTTGATATCTATTTATGTCCTGAGTTTTTTTTTTTTTTTTAAATATCCTGATGGATTGAAATATTTACATTTAAAATGTCATCCATAAAAAACAATCTCTCCATTATTAGCTCAAAAAGACAGAATGAAAGAAAAACCAAACAGACATGACCACACTGCAGAAGGAAGTGGTGTCACTTGTTTATTTGTTTCCGAGTGCCAATAAGAGAAAGCGCTGAAGCGTGACCGACTCGCATGACTTGGCATTTTCCGCTCTCGGATTAATGCGGGACCTGGAGGATTGAGAAGCTTCAATTTCAATCTGGGAAAATAGAGTAATCTGAGCAAAGGGAGAACGGTTGAAGCCACACCGGCGAGATTATAGCTGCTCTGCACTCCTGTGATTGCGCATCACTGACAGGAAGCAGCGAAGCCTGTTTTCATTCCTGCTGGATGTACGTGGTGAGGCAGCGGTTCGATAAGAGAGGCTGCTGGACTTCTTTAAAACTTAACACACACCTTTACATAACACTGTGAAGAAATGTGCATTGATTTGGTATTCTGAGGCTCTAAATAAACTCCATTATTGCCTACTACTACTACTACTACTACTCACTCACACACACACACACACACATTAGTGTTTACAATAAAATCAGCACACAGCAGAGTCTATATCTATAGTTTACCCAGAATAGTGTGAAAGAGAAACAGAAGACATGTCTTCAGTGAGCAGCGGATGGAAGAATTCCTTGTTGATGATAGAAGGATGAGGGAAAATGGTAAAGGAAGGAGAGACACCGGTAACTGGAATAATCACTCTTAGCATCCGGTGCTAAGCAGAAAAGCGTCTCAGAATAAAAGCTGTGTCAAATTTTTGCGCTACAAAAGCAGAAGATGTGATCAGGCTCCAGTCCTGTCTGCTGAGAAAAGGAATCTGACGAGACAGACACCACATCTGGACAGAGAAAGAAGAATGTTTCCAACCTTCAACTGTCCAGTTTGGACGTTTCAACAATTTTCGAACTGGAAATTTACCAGAAAGTTTTCTCTCTCTCTCTCTCTCTCTCTCTCTCTCACTCACTTTCCTTTCTTACTCTTTCTTTCTTTCTTTCTTTCTTTCTTTCTTTCTTTCTTTCTTTCTTTCTTATCTGACAGTTCCCTTTCTTGTTTTTCCCTGTCTTTCTTTCTTTCTTTCTGTCTTCCTTCCTTTCTTTCACATTCCAGGTCAGATGTGATCATAAAACTTTTTTTCCTGTCAATTAAAATCCGACAGCTAATAGAGTTCTGACATTAGAAACAGTTCCCTCGTTCCATCAGGTATTAAAACCTCAGCTATCCCACAGCATTTGTTATAAAGCGTTCAGCCAGAGCAGATTATTATTCACATGGTTTCTCTGATATCGGCCACTGTGTAACTTTCCGCACGGTTGTCACGTTTCATTAGGTTCGGCTCTCGGGTCGTGGGATTGTACGCAATATCACCGTGCAAATATTCCCTCAGTGTTTTTATTCTAACAGCATAATAAATCTGCCATAAGGGGTTTTGCGTGAAGCATTTTGAACTGTCATGATTGTACATAGCAATACGTGTACGCTAAAAGCTTTTCAAAAAAACTAGATTATCAAGATACTGTGTTTTTTTTTCTATTTTATAGTAGATCTGACATTTATAATGAAAAGAAAGAAAATACCTATTCCTTTTGACACCATGCTCCAGTACAAGGAAGACATTCCATTATATACAATTTCCTCACAAAGGGTTTGATTATCCGTAATCCTGTTAACAGTTTTCCTACAACGCTTGAAGCATTTCCTCTGAGTAATTCTTCTCCTTATTCATTTCAATCAGTGAAAACAGGACGTAAGCAAAAAATCATTAATGGACTAGAAAGCCCTGGCAAGGGCACGAGGCTCATAAAATGTCTATGTCTATCTTGTCTATGAAAAGTAGCTTATTTTTTATTATTTTAGCCTCAGAAGCACATTGTTGCTAGCGAGTATGGTCCTGAGCGTGATCGGTTTTATTGTTCAGTATACTGTATATTATGTGAAGTTGTTTCTATGGAAACAATAGCAAATATCTAGAGGCAAAAACGTTGCTGGATCTGCTGCTTTAGGAATTGAATGAACACCTGATGACCTATTAGATTTGAGAATTTAACAGCACTATTTAATTTAATTTAATTTAATTTAATTTAATTTAATTTAATTTAATTTAATTTAATTTAATTTAATTTAATTTAATTTAATTTAATTTAATTTTTTTTATAAGTGCTTAACCCATTTTTGTATTTTTTTCATTTTTTAAATATTTAATTTAAAAAAAATATTCATTTTTTAATAATTATCACGTGTCATACTTTTTTTTTAAGAGAGTGGTGGAACATTATGACCACCTGCCTAATATTGTGTTGGTCCCCCTTTTGTTGCCAAAACAGCCCTGATCCATCGAGGCATGGACTCCACTAGATCCCTGAAGGTGTGCTGTGGTATCTGGCACCAAGATGTTAGCAGCAGATCCTTTAAGTCCTGTAAGTTGTGAGGTGGGGCCTCCATGGATCAGATTTGTTTCTCCAGCACATCCCACAGATACTTGGATTGAGATCTGGGGAAGTCAACACTTCAAACTGGTTGTTGTGCTCATCAAACCATTCCTGAACCATTTTTGCTTTGTGGCTCAGAGCATTATCCTGCTGAAAGAGGCCACAGCCGTCAGAGAATACTGTTTCCATGAAAGGGTGTACATGGTCTGCAGCAATGCTTAGGTAGGTGATACGTGTCAGTGTAATGGATGGCAGGACCCAAGGTTTCCCAGCAGAACATTGCCCAAAGCATGACACTGCCTCCACCAGCTTGCCTTCTTCCCATAGTGCACCCTGGTGATGTGTGTACCCCTGGTAAGCAACGCACACGCACCCAGCCATCCATGTGATGTAAAAGAAAACATGATTCTTCAGACCAGGCTACCTTCTTCCATTGCTCCATGGTCCAGTTCTGATGCTCATGTACCCTTTGTTGGCACTTTCGGCAGTGCAGAGGGGTCAGCATGGGCACCCTGACTGGTCTGCAGCTATGCAGCCCCAAACACAGCAAACTGAGATGCACTGTGTATTCTGACATCTTTCTATCAGAACCAGCATTAACTTCTTCAGCAGTTTGAGCAACAGTAGCTCGTGTGTTGGATCAGATCACACGGGCCAGCCTTCGCTCTCCATGTGCATCAGTGAGCCTTGGCCGCCCATGACCCTGTTGCCAGTTCACCACTGTTCCTTCCTTGGACCACTTTTGATAGATACTGACCACTGCAGACCGGGAACACCCCACAAGAGCTGCAGTGTTGGAGATGCTCTGATCCAGTGGTCTAGCCATCACAATTCGTCCCTTCGTCAAACTCACTCAAATCCTTACACTTGCCCATTTTTCCTGCTTCTAACACATCAACTTTGAGGACAAAATGTTCACTTGCTGCCTAATATATCCCACCCACTAACAGGTGCCATGATTGAATGTTCTTCACTTCACTTGTCACTAATCATACTATTATGCGTGATCGGAACAACATACCCTTCATGACAACTAAAATAACCCTACAACTGACATAAACTGACATAAACCTGTCACAAATTTGCCGAGCGCCTAGAGCCGAGCTGCTCAGCTCACGTAGCAGCCTGCAGCACTACGGCAATTATTTCTATATTGTTTTTATGGGTTTGTTTTGTTTACATTGCCACATGTTGTGTTTTGATTCATATCCTGCCTCTGTATTGTCACTGGTTGTTGGCTTCAGGTGTCCTGATCATGTTCAGCTGTTTTCAGTTCACTTCCTGACAAGATAGCGATTTGTTTGTGAATTTAAACCCTCAAGAGTTTAGTGTTTGGGGTAAAGTAGTTGCTCAGAATTCATTTCTGTCATTACCAAGCTTTTGTTCTTCGCACTGATTCCAGATTTTTCCTGAATCTTGTTTCACAGTGTTTTTGCCATTGCCTGTCATATCCTGTTTGCTGAGCTACTGACCTCTAAGAACTTCTTTTGGACTGTTTGCATGGTTTGCTATTAAAGACTCCTGACTTCTGCGAGGTTTCTCCTAACAAAATCTACATCGACCTACATAAACTCACATACATGATTATTTGAATCTATATGAAAATAGTTTCATCAAATTCATGCGTGAAAAACATGTCAGATGTCACCATATGATTTTCATGATGCTAGTTCATACAGTTTCTCCTGACCATGCTCCCGATCATTAACCATATCAAATAAACCGCCCCAGCTCTGTGCAAGGATCGGCTTTCTTTGTTCTGGATTCAAAACCAGATAAAACTGTAACCAGAAATCCTTCCTGTCCAGTGCGTCCATCCTGCTCGTGATCTATCCACTATTCTGTCTTGATTCCTTTAGGAAAAAGAAGCCGTGAGCCGCCGTGATGCACTCCGACAGTAAAGATTAGCATCTGTGGAGCTGGGAGATGGAGCTGCCGCTTCCTGTCCGTCTGGTGAAGGCGAAAAGAGAAGCAGGTGAGCATGTGTGCACCTCACAGCTTGAGCATCACAGACTGTAATTAAGTGAATGGGACAACAGCACAGTGCCGAGCGCAACACTTTTTATTAGTTCCTGTTTCGGTCACATGGGAGAAACGTGTGCTGTGAATGTGAAGCAGAGGAATGTCACACATCCTAACAGTCCTAACAGCAGGGCTTTGCAAGATTACCGCGCTTAAGCGTATTCCACATTACAGAACAAAATGCATATGAGTAAGAAGAAATAACACACTCAGGTGTGTATAAGAAAAATAAGCAACAATAATTCAATTAAAGCGTTTTTATTCGTCTTATAGAACAGCAATCTGCCCATGATTCAAATATTTATGAATTAAAGAACAACATTTTTTATTTCAATCTCTTTACAGTTACATTAATGATATGTTGAGGAACATTAGCTCCTATTAACGCAGCAATAAACAATCATTTCCTCAGCAGTCTTTTGTTTGTTTGGTTTATGAATATAATGAGAGAGAGAGAGAGAGAGAGAGAGAGAGAGAGAGAGAGAGAGAAAAAACACACTTCCTGATATACGGAAATGAAAAGTGCTCATTCCTGTGGAATTCCTGTGTCAGAAAACCATTTACCAAACGCTGACACTGGAGACTCCTTCCATAATTGAAGACAACTTCACCCTATATGTATTATTTTTTGTTGTTGTTTTTGGTCCCTTAATTGTTAGATATACACTATATTGCCAAAAGTATTCGCTCACCTGCCTTGACTCGCATATGAACTTAAGTGACATCCCATTCCTAATCCATAGGGTTCAATATGACGTCGGTCCACCCTTTGCAGCTATAACAGCTTCATCTCTTCTGGGAAGGCTGTCCATAAGGTTTAGGAGTGTGTTTATGGGAATTTTTGACCATTCTTCCAGAAGCGCATTTGTGGGGTCACACACTGATGTTGGACAAGAAGGTCTGGCTCTCAGTCTCCGCTCTAATTCATCCCAAAGGTGTTCTATCGGGTTGAGGTCAGGACTCTGTGCAGGCCAGTCAAGTTCATCCACACCAGACTCTGTCATCCATGTCTTTATGGACCTTGCTTTGTGCACTGGTGCACAGTCATGTTGGAAGAGGAAGGGGCCAGCTCCAAACTGTTCCCACAAAGTTGGGAGCATGGAATTGTCCAAAATGTCTTGGTATGCTGAAGCATTCAGAGTTCCTTTCACTGGAACTAAGGGGCCAAGCCCAGCTCCTGAAAAACAACCCCACACCATAATCCCCCCTCCACCAAACTTTACACTTGGCACAATGCAGTCAGACAAGTACCGTTCTCCTGGCAACCGCTAAACCCAGACTCGTCCATCAGATTGCCAGATGGAGAAGCGCGATTCGTCACTCCAGAGAACACGTCTCCACTGCTCTAGAGTCCAGTGGCGGCGTGCTTTACACCACTGCATCCGACGCTTTGCATTGCACTTGGTGATGTATGGCTTGGATGCAGCTGCTCGGCCATGGAAACCCATTCCATGAAGCTCTCTGCGCACTGTTCTTGAGCTAATCTGAAGGCCACATGAAGTTTGGAGTTCTGTAGCGATTGACTCTGCAGAAAGTTGGCGACCTCTTCGCACTATGCGCCTCAGCATCCGCTGACCCCGCTCCGTCAGTTTACGTGGCCTACCACTTCGTGGCTGAGTTGCTGTCATTTACCAAACACTTCCACGTTCTTATAATACAGCTGACAGTTGACTGTGGAATATTTAGGAGCGAGGAAATTTCACGACTGGATTTGTTGCACAGGTGGCATCCTATCACAGTTCCACGCTGGAATTCACTGAGCTCCTGAGAGCGACCCATTCTTTCACAAATGTTTGTAAAAACAGTCTGCATGCCTAGGTGCTTGATTTTATACACCTGTGGCCATGGAAGTGATTGGAACACCTGATTCTGATTATTTGGATGGGTGAGCGAATACTTTTGGCAATATAGTGTATATGTGCTGTGTGAAGTTGTTGCTATGGAAACAATAGCAATTGCAGTCGGAACTATTGTCGGAGCCGCTGTCATAGAAAATGAGCCCAGACCAATCAGATTTGAGAATTCAACAGCACTCGTTTTTCTGGGTTTTTATAGGATTTGAATATTTTGTAACGGTGTACTTAAGTAAATTTGAAAGAGATTAAGTTAAGTTAATGAAGAGGTTCACAGAGCTATATATGCCTTTTATGACATCTGACATAAACCTACAAGAGAACAGGTGACATAAACTGACATGAACCTACAAGAGAACAGGTGACATAAACTGACATGAACCTACAAGAGAACAGGTGACATAAACCGGCATAAACTGACATGAACCTACATGAGACAACTGAGATCAACTGACATGACCTACATGTTCATTTGAATATTTATTTATTCGAACACGTGTCAGTTGTCATAAGGACTACCTTGATCAAATTTAATGGTGAAAAACACAAGACAGTTAAGATGAAGGTGTGTGTGTGTCATAAGGACTACTTTGATCAAAGTTATTGGTGAAAAACACAAGCCGATTAAAACCATGTGATTTTCAGGGTGCTATTTGTGGAAGAAAAAATTTGTTGTGTGTGTGTGTGTGTTGCTAGATCATGAAAGCAAATCCACTGCATGCCTATTTTTATAAGAATGCCGTAATGATGCTCACTAGTTCTAAATGTCTTATAAAAACCTATTACAGAGCGGCCTGCAGCCAGTTTTTTTTTTTTATTCACGGCCAGTGCTTTGTTCAAGAAGACGCTGTTCATAGATGATTTATCTGAGCCATTATTATAAGAACAAAGGATTTATATTAATCAGGGCGTTTAAGTCCTCTCGAGAGGCTTCTAATGTGATTTGCAGGTTGGATTGTTCTGCGTGGTGGGTCTGCTCGGGCTCAATATAGCGCAGCTGATTTGGTTATGAATAACAATTTGGCTCTGTAGAAACACTGGCCATCTGACTCGATCAATTAATTGTATTTGCAGGGTGAAAAGTTTCAGTGCTCATTAAATGGCGCAGTATAACGCAGCACCCTGTTCTACTGGTATCTGCTGATTGGAAAGGATGGCCTTTTTTTTTATGAATGAAGATGTTGAGTCGAGGTTTTGTTGCTTCAGTAACACCCAGGGGGATGAATAAGAAACGATTGTTTACCACTCGAATGAAGGACTAGGTTTATTTTAGATGTTTGACTCATTCGGGGATGTAAACGATATAAATCTGTACCAGAGACTTTGATAAGGGTTTTTTTTTTTTTACCTTGAACCTGGAATAAACCACTTCACAGCTGTGGTGCTGGTTTATTTATTATTAAGTCTTGCTGACTTTTCTGTCTATTGCTCAGGTCCCAGCATTGGTCAAAAGTGACTATTTACAACTTCACTTGTTTTTATATACACATTTTTTAAAATATTGAAGATAATAATAAATGTAGAACAATTTGAACTGATTTGGGTCGTGCTTTATTTCTCTGGCTGGGTAAATACAGTAAGTGCATTATACTGGAAATCTTTATAAGCAAATTATATAAATTAATATTTTGAATTAAATGCAACTTCCTATAAAGCATGAATTCATAATTTTATATATTCTATACACCAATCAGGCATAACATTATGACCATCTGCCTAATATTGTGTTGGTTCACCATTTGCATTTCACCAGATCACTAGTGGTATCTGGCACCACGATGTTAGCAGCAGATCCTTTATGTCCTGTAAGTTCCGAGGTGGGGCCTCCATGGGTCCCACCTCGCAACTTACAGAACGTAAAGTATACTTACAGGACTAAAAGGATACTTTTGATAGATACTGACCACTGCAGACTGGGAACACCCCACAAGAGCTGCAGTTTTGGAGATGCTCTGATCCAGTGGTCTACCCATCACAATTCGGCCCTTCGTCAAACTCGCTCAAATCCTTACGCTTGTCCATTTTTCCTGCTTCTAGCATCAGCTTTGAGGACAAAATGTTGACTTGCTGCCTAATATATCCCACCCACTAACAGGTGCCATGATGAGGAGATCATCAGTGTTATTCACTTCACCTCTCAGTGCTCATAATGTTATGCCTGATCAGTGAATATATTATTATATACCATGGAAGTAGATATTGCTACATGAATTTTTGATTCAGATTCATCAGAAAGCCTTTTATTTATTTATTTATTTATTTATTTATTTATTTATTTATTTATTTATTTATTTACTAGAACCTCAGTTCTGATACCAGTTCAATCTATACGTTTTATATTAAGGCTCACATTCTATTACATAATAATTTCTATAGCAACAGCTCACACTGACACTTACAATAATAATAAATGTATTTTAAAATATCTGTGTAAATAAGATATGGTGAAGTTGGATTTGTAAAGAGATGTTTATTAAGTAAGGAGTCTCCAGTGTCAGGGATTTGGAGATTTGGGAGAGCCAGAAGTAAAGCTTATCTAAATGAAACATTTCTGGATGTACTGGCTTTGTTTTGTAATGCATGTGCATGGTCTTCAAAATAAAGCTTAATAATGGTGTTATATATTATGTAAAGCTGTCAAATTTGTTGGACAGAATTAATGAAACATATGTTTAATTACCTATGAACATGTTATAATGCATTTATTATATTGTATTTTACACACGTGTCATATGAAAATGAATTTGTCATTAGTTATAATGCATTACAGAGTGTTTATTACATGAAATTATATCCACAATATAATAATAATAATAATAATAATAATAATAATAATAATAATAATAATAATAATAATAAAGTCTGGGTTTGTATGGTGAGTTTTTCTGTATACTCATTTTGTTTTCTTCCTTTTTTCCTTCATGTTTCTGTTATTATCATGCTATAACCGAGCTATAGTACATTATAAGTGGTATTTAAAAAGTGGTAAATAAAGAGATCTTATGAACACACAAACAAAATTTTTAGTATAACAGAGGTATTTTATTAGAGTGTATTTATTTTTTCAGGAAAAAAAAAATACCATACCATTTAATGACCTCTGTATAATGCTTTATGAATGCATTATAACGTGTTCATAGTTTCATGATAGAGAGTGTTAAAGATGTTGTTATTCAAAGCTGGTATTATGGTGTGTTATGTTGTATTTCACACCTTTACTTTAATTTTTTGTTTATTAAAAAAAAAATGCAATCAATGCTTATTCTATTAAACCAGACGTATCACCCAGGTTTTTTTTTTTTTTTTTCGTCTGCAGAATACAATTGGAAAAAGGAAATGTTGCTTTACCCAATAACTAAGAGGTGTGTGTGTGTGTGTGGGGGGGGGGTGTTAAAGCCACACAGGACCACAGCAAAGACCCGAGCGTTGTGCAGACGAGTTAAACATCCTATTTAAA
The DNA here is from genome assembly GCF_019097595.1 of Hemibagrus wyckioides. NCBI lineage: Eukaryota > Metazoa > Chordata > Actinopteri > Siluriformes > Bagridae > Hemibagrus > Hemibagrus wyckioides. Next base: position 4,669,341 of record NC_080730.1, on the reverse strand, counting down.
TGCATTGAGACAGTTAGATAAAGCAGGAACTTTTACAGTTTGAAGAATTTGTTAGGGTTAGTCTCGGCTTTCAGAAAGTGTTTTTTTCCCTTTACTAGCAGTGCAGGCTTTGGGACTCATGTTTTCAAGTAAATTCAATTGTAATTTTTATGTGGCTTTTTTATGGGATTGGTTTCATTTATCGAAGCAGAGCTGGAACAGTAAATAAAGGATGATACAGTGTAAGCACACACACACACACACACACACACACAAAATCCTTTAGCCTGGTAAATAACTCCAGCTTATTTATCAACAAACATAAATAATACTGTATTTTTTTTTTTTTTCAATATTTTCAGCCATGCAATATTTTGCATTTAATTTCATTTAAAGATTTTTATTCAAAGAGGGAAAAAAAAAAATCCAATTCAAGCATAGCGGTGTAGGAAAGAAAAAAATATATATTATTACATACATATTTTTTACCTTTTTACCTGGTACTTACATTGCATGAAATGTATCATCATTTTGCTGTAAAGTATTACTCTAAAGGTATAATGGCGCTCCTTAAGGAGCAGTTATGGTTCTTAAATTATTACTAAACAGATAAGCTACAAAATAAAAAAGGTAACAAAAAGAAAATCCTGTTTCTTAGCTGATGATCCTTTCTCTAAAGTAGTAAAAAATGTGAATTATTGAACTGTGAGATCCGTGAGCATAACGACAAATTCCCCAGAGAATTAGCTGTATTTATTTTATTTATTTTATTTATTTATTTTTAACCATGTGATGAAACCAAACACAGATCAGCTGAGTTCATTGTGCCTAAGGATTCACAAGGCAGAGCATAAGCATGCTCTACACAGACTGGTAATCTCCTTAATGTCATTTTCCTCTGGCATTTTAGGCACCGGGATCTAATTAGCATCTTAATTTTCCTGCGTGGTGCAAACAGGACTTATGTGAGAACATAGAGCTAACAGCGCCAGTCCTCAAGTCTATTAGCATCCGACATTTTATACGCATATACAGTACATATGCCTTTGGATGGCCTTACAATATTTTTACATCAAGCGTAGCTGTTATGTGATGATACTATTCTTCATGCAGCAAAGTTCATCATCATCCATTTAAACACGGAGCATAAGAAGGAATCGTTCGAATTTAACATGTTAACGCGTCATAGCTAATTAGCATAGAAACCGCTTGCAGAAATTGTAGCACCATGAAATCATACATGCAGAAAGAAGACGTATGGTTCTGTCGCTTGTAAGATTATAACATCAGATATGTAAACGATAAACAAAGGCTCGATATATGATGTGAAAATTAACAACACAACCTCACAGCACCTTAGCGCTATTCTATTTAAATAAGGTCGATATCTAATAAATAATTCCCTCTCCTTCATATATATATGGTTTTCATGACATAACTAGATCTCCTGTACTGTTAGAACAGGATTCTCTGAGAGCTTGCGATTCACACAGTACAGTAACATGGGTATTTTATATAACACACTTAAAGAAATAAAGACGGCAGAAAAGCTTCCTTAGGGCAATGCCGTGTTAGAAATATTTCTGTTCTCTAAAGGCTTCTTGCACCATTTCTTTGTTGTTGCCACAATATTTACAACAGGAACATTTTTTTTTTTAATTCTCTGTTGCACTACTGAGTGTAAACTGCTATAGATAACATTTTCTCAGGAGCTCCTGAGCTGTTCTGGGACATGGGGATATTCTCCCACCGAGAAATCCTGAAAGATTCCAAGATTGTGCTGAGGTGATAGATAGGTAGAAAGGATTGATATCAAATTCTCATAATAATAATAATAATAATAATAATAATAATAATAATAATAATAATAATAATAATAATAATAATAAACAAATTGCTATTCGTAGTACAAAAACAGCCAAACATGAGATTCCAAAATCAATAAAAAAATATTTCTTTAATATTTTTTAAATCCTACATTTAAGCAAAATATGAAAAATGTATATAAAAAATAGTGCAGTGCCATTGTGTAGTAAGGAAAATTGCTAGTGTGGGATAAGAGGTAAATAAATAAATAAATAAATAAATAAATAAATAAATAAATAAATAAATAAATATTATTATTATTATTATTATTATTATTATTAACTTGATCCAATGGGATTCAAATCCAATGAAACATTTATGTCTTAGAACCAGATAGATAGATAGATAGATAGATAGATAGATAGATAGATAGATAGAGTATAGGTTAATAAAATACAGTATATAAAAGATAGTATGCTAAAAAAAACAAAATACATAGAAGAAGAAGCAGAATATAAAAAATCTAATGTAAAAATAGACTTTTGAGAAATCGTTAAGTAAAACTAATTGTTGAGATTAACTAACCCATGTTTCCCAGCTGAGCGCTGCACACTCCAATAACCAAAATTACCACTACGCTAACTATAAACAGTTTCAGCTAATAATACACTGCACTCCATTTTCACATAGAGAAAAAAAACGAAACAAAACGCATCCCTCGGCTCTGTTAAAACGAATGAATTAACTTTTAGCTGCTCAGTATCTGCATTTAAATTCATGAGGCTTGTCCTTTTGATAATTCATGAAGCCGCCTAACATCTTTATAAACAAACTTGCTAACAGGCTGGCAAATGTCACCGAACAGAGCATTTGTAAATTCCTCCGCTGATAGCAGACGATGGTAGGCTCTGTCCATTTTTCAAACTGGGTGCGCTCTGATGGTTAAGTCTCAATCCCAGAAAAGAGAGCAAAAGCACAAGCACAAAATGACCAGTCAGGTCATCAGAACATGTTATCAGTGTGGCATCCCATCAAACGTGGAAAGAGTGTGCATTACTGTCACTCGCAAGGCCACTTCTGATGATCTGGATGCTCTGAGATCTGAGATTAAGAGGAGAAGGTTGCCTCTACAAACATGAGGACAAGTTCGTCCGCAATTCAGGTATCTTTCTCGAGAGTGTGTCCATCAGGCACAGGATGACACCGAAGCAGATGCTTGCCATTTGTTTGGCGCATTGTGACTACCAGAGAAGTTCGGCAGAATGAAGGAATCCATACAGATGAAAGCTAGCACGCTCCATTACGTTTCGCCAGTTTGGAGAGTAATCATGGAGGAAAGTGGCACCGTTATTTCGTCCCCTTGACATGTCAGCACCCGTTGCGCATTTATTATACTGAAGTAGTGAGGGGGAAATGATTGGTGTACTTCCACAATCTTTTCAAAACTAATATAGAAAGCTTCTAAATGTTCATGAGTGGATAAATAATAAACTCCCTGCTCAGGCACATCTCCTCAAGAATATTCTGGATGGCATGAACTACACTACAATTATATACTAATAGAAATTATAAATTATAAATATATCATTTGACTCGATTGCTCAAAAAGTAGTAACCCGAGTAACCTGACTCTGAATATAAAGAACTTTTTAGAATTTATACAAAATGAGGCATCTGCTTTGACTCTAAAGCCAGTTAGACTAGCAACAATTTTCGATTTCTGGCTAGGCAGAAACTCAAATTCTAGCTAATGGTAAATATTGGTTACTTTCAGGATCTGTTACTGAGTAAATCTTTAACTTTGTACATTTAAAGATTTAAAGCAGAAAGTTTACAAAAATTGTTATACAATTTTGTAGCATATAGTAAAATTGCTTGTGTGGTAAAGTTGAAGGTTTTGAAATATGTTAGAAAATTGTAATGTTTTGAATTCTATTGTTAGGCTGTAAAGTTTTGCAGTGTGCTAAACTGTTATGTTTTAAAGGTTTAGAATTTTTAGTATGCCATAAAGTTGTACTGTTTTATAGTGTCTAAAAATTTGTAAAGTTTTGCAATATGTTGGAAAGTTGTAATGTTTTAAGTTATAATGTGAGGTTTTAAAGTTTTCAATATATTGGAAAGTTGTAAAGTTTTGCAGTGTGCTGTAAAGTTTTAATGTTTTACAGAATGGTGTAAAGTTGTAATGTTTTGAATTAGTGTTAAATTGAAAAGTATTTTTGAAATGTTGTGAAGTTTTGCAATATGTTGGAATGTTGCAGTGTTTTGCAGTGTGCTGTAAAGTTTTGAAGTATGCTGTACAGTTGTTATGTTTTACAATGTGTTGTAAATGTTTAAAGGTTTTAGTATGTCGTAAAGTTTTATAATGTGAAAAGTTGTAAAGTTTTGCAGCATGTTGTAAAGTTGTAATGTTTCGAGATATAGTGTTTTAAAGTTATCAGTTTGTTGTAAAGGTGTAATGTTTCGAGATATAGTGTTTTAAAGTTATCAGTTTGTTGTAAAGGTGTAAAGTTTTGTTGTATGTTTAAAGTTACGTTTTACTATATATTGGGAAGTTGTAAAGATTACTCTATGTTATAAAAGTGTCATATTTTTTATGTTATTCTGTGTTGTATAAAATAGCAAGTAGCAAGTATCTGCATCTCACAGCACATTGTTAATTTTACTGCTACTTCTATTATTATCCACAGTTGCATTCAGTTTGCACATTGTTAATGTTACTGCTGCTGCTATTACTATGTACAGGTATGTTCAATTTTTGCACGTATTATGGTAATATTGTTTTGCACATAAGTAAATATTTTTACAACATAAGTCAACATTGTACACTTGCGCATACAGATAACATATACAGTATTTCAATATTTACATAGTCTATATCTAATTCTGCTGCATAGTTTTATTTTTCTATTATTTTTATGTTTGTATTTATGTGTGTTTTATTTTTTATTTAACTTTTTTTACATAGTTTTTGTACTTGTCTTCATTCACTGTGGACAGCAAAGAAAGAATTTCATTGTACAGAGAAACTTGTTTCCTCACTGTTGTCACATGACAATAAATGCTTTGAATCTATAATTTTTACCATCACTTAAAGTGTTGTCTAAATTTGTATTATGAAATAGAAATTACAATATGTGATACACTGTTTGAAAAATGTATATATTTACACGATTTAAACCCTTTTTTCTTTCTAATCTTCTGTATATTTATACAATTCTCCACTGATATTTTTAGACCAGAAGAGGTGAGAGCAGAATGTGAGGGAAGTCAAGTTGCACAACACTCCTATTAAAGGTGAAATCAATACTCACAGCTAGCGCTTTGTGACAGTATATACAGTATGCAGTAATGGCTCCTTTGATAAACATTTCAGTGGAAATGTTCACACTTTCCCACTTACAGTGGTGAACTTTTCTTCCAATTATCTCTGTCTCTGGGGATATTGTCAATGCATGTACAGTGAAATCCTCAGCATTATTTCAACTCCTGCAGCCTCCATAATCTCCTCTAACTTTAGATTATAGCTACAAATGATTCCCACTTTGTCAGGATGTAATGCATGTATATGGAAAATTCGCAGGATTAACTGGTTTAACTAATTAACTGATTAACTAATATTTCACTAAAGCAGCTTGCTCAGGCCTGAAGAATAATTATAACATCTTTTTCATTTAGAAAAACCAGGAAAGTGACAACAGGATGTGGCTAAATGACAATTATTTATAAAGCAAATGAGCAAAAATGTTATAAATAGCTATAACAATTAAGACAATACCTGATGCCATTGTAATACTGTCTATGAAGACCATATCTAAACAGTAAATACATTTATTGCCTGTAACAATTCATTTATGATGTAATATTCACTTTATTATATGAAAAGGCATTATAACCTATGACAACGTTTTAACACATTTATAAATTATTATTAAATTAAAGAAGTGCTTGCCCCATGTTATAAGTGCTTGTTAGATAATGTTGTGAGCACTACATAATCCATCATGTTAACAATTCATAATGCATTATAAATGTTGCAGTAGTAATGCATTTTAATAAATAATATTTATAACATGCTATGTGATTCCTTATTTTGGTTTTATAACACGTTATGACTATGTTTATAGATTATTATAATCACGTAGTGTAAAGTTGTAAAGTTTTGCTGTATGCTGTAAAGTGGTGATTTTATGTTAATTTACATAGTTCTGAAAACAATCTTTATGACATATAAGGTTTGGTGCAATAAGTGTAAATTTGTGTAATATGTTATAAAGTTTAGGTTTTGTAGTATATTGCAAAATTGTACAAATTTACAATGTGTTGTAAAGTTGTAGGTTTAGCAGTATATTGATGTAAAATTGTGCATATTTGTAGTGTGTTGTAAAGTTGTAGAGTTGTCCAGTATGTTGTAAAATTTTGCTGTGTGTTGTAAAGTTGTAGAGTTTTCCAGTATATTGTAAAATTGTACAAATTTGTAATGAGTTTAAAGTTGTAGGCTTTGCAGTGTATTGCAGTATTGTACAACTTTGCGATGTGTTTTAAAGTTGTAGAGTTTTGCAGTATATTGTAAAGTTTTGCTGTGTGTTGTAAAGTTGCAGAGTTTTGCAGTATATTGTAAAGTTTTGCTGTGTGTTGTAAAGTTGCAGAGTTTTGCAGTATATTGTAAAGTTTTGCTGTGTGTTGTAAAGTTGCAGAGTTTTGCAGTATATTGTAAAGTTTTGCTGTGTGTTGTAAAGTTGCAGAGTTTTGCAGTATATTGTAAAGTTTTGCTGTGTGTTGTAAAGTTGTAGAGTTTTGCAGTATATTGTAAAATTGTACAAATTTGCAATCAGTTGTAAAGTTGTAGGTTTTGCAATGTATTGTAATACTGTACAAATTTGCGATGTGTTTTAAAGTTGTAGAGTTTTGCAGTATATTGTAAAGTTTTGCTGTGTGTTGTAAAGTTATAGAATTTTGCTGTATGTTGTAAAGTTTTATATATATAAAATATTAGGTAAATGTACATACTTCTGAAAACAAATTTATGACATACTGTAATAAGACTTTGTATAGTTCTGGAGAATATTGTAAAATTGTAAAGATTTGCAATGTGTTGTAAAGTTGTAATGTTTTGCAGCATATTGTGAAGTTTTGCTGTGTGTTATAAAGTTGTACAGTTTTGGAGTATATTGTAAAATTGTAATGATTTACAATGTGTTGTAAAGTTGTAAAGTTTTGCTGTAAGTTGTAAATTGACATAGTTCTGAAAACAAACTTTATGACATATAAGGTTTGGTGGAATAAGCCTGTATATGTCTACATTAATGTTTATTCCTGGTGTCATGAAGGGCTTTTGTATCACTTTATCACTATAAACCTCTGCAAAACAGAAAAGTACAAAAACTCTTACCAGATCAGTGTAAAGCTATGCATCTGTGAAGTCATAAATAAGTAGCAGACTTCACACCTCACAGGAGTATCAACACCTTTCACATGATTATCAATGATTCTTAAATTATTCTGCTTGGAGCTTCACATGAGAGGTTCAGGATTGTGTTTTTCCCCCACATTCTTGTGGATTACATTCATCCTGTGGTAAAAGAGATGATGTCACATGCCTGTGATCCACTGTTTGCACGTCAAGTGTTTCATTTTTGCTCCTCCTCCACCTGCACATATTCAAACGCAAACACACAGCCAGGATCCAATCAAGAAGAGCAAACACTCCAGCGCTAAAAGACTGATTTCACTGAGGGTTGTTTACACAGACCCTGCAGATGGGGCGGGATGTAAACCGATGAAGGTTGCAGTTTCAATCTGAACTCTATATTTATCTCATCTGTTAGAGTTTGCATATTCCGTCACTGCATTTAATTCACAGTGTTTCATTCAGTGGAATGATAATTGCCTGCTCAGAACATTTAAACACTAAAATGAAAAAAAAAAAAAAAAAAAATCCACTTTTTTTTAGACATGAAATGTGTGAATCGATCCTTATAGAGAAGCACATTGCTGTCTAATTGACCCAGTGAAGCAGATGGTATTCTCATGTGAATAATCTTTACAAAACACATGCTATTTGATAATTACTGTCATCATTGTCAATTATTGTGCAACACTAATGAATAGATTTTGTTACTGAAAGTAAAGAAACACTCGAAATATACACTTCTGTATTGAACAACCGATAAAAAAAAATGTATTCTATATTTTTATATGCTATACAAGAAGCTCTAAAATTATAGGCAAGGTTTTGGTCATCAATGACTTCCTGTTTCAATGGGGCATGAAAACAAGCTGTAATAAACCTTTATGCGAGAGGACGCAAGTTTATTTTGCCCTTGCGTACAGTGAGGAGGATGATCCAAGAGGCAAAGATTTTTCAAGGATAATGGTTGGATATTCTTTTTTAAAAATAGGTACATTTACATAGTTCTGAAAACAAATTTTATGACATAAATTTTGGTGGAATAGGCCTTTATAAGTGTAAATTTGTACAATATGTTATAAAGATATGCACAAAGTTACGTTATATGTTGAGTTGTATATTGCAAAAATGTTGCAATGTAAAGTTGTAGAGTTTTGCAGTATATTGTAAAGATCCGATGTGTGTTGTAAACTTGTAAGGGTTTGCAAAGTGTAGTAAAGTTGTAAAGATTTACAATGTGTTGTAAAGTCTTAGAGTTTTGCAGCATATTGTAAAGTTTTGATGTGTGTTGTAAAGTTGTAAAGATTGGCAATGTGTTGTAATTGTAATTGTAGAGTTTTTCAGTATATTGTAAAGTTTTGATGTGTGTTGTAAAGTTGTAAAGATTTGTAATGTGTTGTAGAATTAAAACGATTTGCAATGTGTTATAAAGTTGTAAAGTTTTGCAATATAATGTAAAGTTTTGATGTGTGTTGTAAAGTTGTAAAGATTGGCAATGTGTTGTAACTGTAATTGTAGAGTTTTTCAGTATATTGTAAAGTTTTGATGTGTGTTGTAAAGTTGTAAAGATTTGTAATGTGTTGTAGAATTAAAACGATTTGCAATGTGTTATAAAGTTGTAAAGTTTTGCAATATAATGTAAAGTTTTGATGTGTGTTGTAAAGTTGTAAAGATTGGCAATGTGTTGTAACTGTAATTGTAGAGTTTTTCAGTATATTGTAACGTTTTGCTGGCTGTTATAAAGTTGTAAAGATTTGCAATGTGTTGTAAAGTTGTAGGTTTTGCAGTATATTGTAAAGTTTTGATGTGTGTTGTAAAATTGAAAAGATTTTCAATGTGTTGTAACATTGTGGGCTTTGCAGTGTATTGTAAAGGTGTCGAGTTTTGCTGCTATATGTTGTAAAGTTGTAAGTTGGTAAATTTACATAGTTCTGAAAGAGTTGTAGAGTTTTGCAGTATATTGTCTTTAAGTCAGATGTTTTTGTACAAAAGAAGATACTGTATATGTTTTATATGTTTTAATGGTAGAAATACTTTGTGATTTATTAATGGTTTCTATATATTTACTTCAGTTGAATGATTATGAGTGAGAGATGTCAGTAGTTAAGCCATGAAGCCATTTTTCTCAGAACCTTTCTATGCAACTTTACCAACCAAGAGCACCAATTTTAATTACTTTCAATTTACAAGAGCAACCCATCCAGAGCAATCAGCCAAACATATAATTGTTCTATTAAACTCTGCGGAGGGTTTACCATATCTAACGCCAGCAGTCTGTTACTTACTTAAAGGATGAAGCAATTTCCATCTGAGACATTATGTTAAATTCACAAGCCACATCTGCATGCACTTCCTTGAAAACGTTATTTGGAGGAATTACATGTCGGTTATCAGCCACTACCATTTTGTTGACGTTAAATGCTCAGCTAACAAACGTTATGGAAGCCAGAAAGTCATTATGAATGTGACTAGTCCTCAAAAGATTCCCCTTTATCATGCTGTCCTTCGGGATAGTGGGGCTAAGCAGATTAATGAACGAGGATCAGCTGAACTTAAATATGACAAGAGAATGACAGTTCATTTCGATGGCGAGAAAGGCTGCCGGGATTTCTGCAGGAGTACCACCCGTGTGAGATAATTCTGCTGGAGATAGTTCATGACAGGATTCCTTTTGGGACTGGGATTTTGGGGGTCAGTGCACATCTTCCAAATATGAAGAGCACGGGCCACAGTGCACTTAGCAGGGTGCTTCAGAATGTACGGCACACCGCTTTGCAGCTCCCTGGAGTTCATCTGAGAGCACTTGGTGCTTTCTATGTTCTGGGTAATGCTCTGAGTTTATGGGACGAAAAAATTGAATATTTTGCTCTGCCTTTTGAGGAAACCCTTTCGATAATTTTCATATATTTAATGGCTCAATGTTCACATATTCTCCAATATCTTCAATTGTTAAGCTCAAAAAAATAACTCTATTTAAATTTAGAATGATATTTTACAAATTCATATTTTTTTAAATATGACTTTTCAGAGAAATGGCCTCTGGTCTGATGAAACAAAAACCGACCTATTTATTATGTTTGGAGGAAAAAGGATGAGGCTTACAAACAGATGAACACCTAGCCATAAGTCATGGTGGTGTCATGTTGTAGGACTGTTTTCTACCATTTTTTTTCATAGATAGATAGATAGATAGATAGATAGATAGATAGATAGATAGATAGATAGATAGATAGATAGATAGAGAGATAGATAGATAGAGAGATAGATAGATAGGGGCTGTAGATATGTTTAGCTTTATTAAAGAGGGGGAAAAAACATACATTATTATGTTGGGGATTTTTCGAGTTTTCTTAAAGTCATATCTTTATCTTTTTCCCTAAATGTTTGTAGTTAAAAGGCTGACTCTAAAGCTGATTTAAATAAAACAACAATAATAATCAAAGTGAATATAAGTTTTTTCAACTATCAACTACTTAAATATTATTTGCTACTCAACTGATAATGCAAGAACTAGCATTTAAAGAGATTTCATACAACATCAAGAAGAAAAGTAGAAGAAAAAAAGAAGAAAGGGAAATTTATTGTATTATTTATAAATATATATATATATATATATATATAAACTTTGCTGGGACAAAATGAGAAAATCACAGACTCCCTGAATAAACAGGATTTCCCACTGAGATCAAATACATAAATAAATACCAAATTATATATATATATTTATTTATATTCTTTTGTTAATTTGGTATTTATTTATGTATTTGATCTCAGTGGGAATCTTTGTTGTCCTGTTCATTCAGGGAGTCTGTGATTTTCTCATTTTGTCTCAGCAAAGTTATTACACCCATAAATAATGTGAACTGTAATCTAATGACAGGTTTATGTGGGTGGAAATATCAGAGGAAATAATAATAATAATAATAATAATAATAATAATAATAATAATAATAATAAAAAATAGCCAGATTATTCTACAAATTTAAATATATAAACAGTATATAAAAGTTAAAAGTTTCATACTTTAAATAATACTAAAATAATATAAACTGGAATCTAATGGCAATTAGAAAAGGTAAAAAAAAAAGGTTTTATGTAGGGAAATATTACAGCAAATAAATTCTTTGTATAATAATAATAATAATAATAATAATAATAATAATAATAATAATAATAATAATAATAATAATAATAATAATAATAATTAAGAGAAGGTATAATTTAATTTTTGATATACAAACAAACAAATATTTATTTATTTATATTTGTTGTTGTTAGCAGAGCTCCTAATAGTAAGTAGTTTTATGGATGGGAAATTACAAAAAAGACACTCTTTGTACAACAACAACAACAACAACAATAATAATAATAATAATAATAATAATAATAAATTTAAAAATAAATAAATAAATATTTCTATTTGTTGTTGTTTTTAACAGAGCTCCTAATGGTGTGTTTAAAAACTGCTGTTCTTCTCCTGCTAACATCGTAAATTCACCAATTTGCACAGCTTTTCATCACTATTTGCCCGAAGCCACCCCATTTTGTCTAATTTTTTTATATTTTTAATTTTCATTTCCATATTTTCATCCTGTAAAACAATTTATTAGATGACCACAGGTTGCCCAAATGGGACATTTAGCCTCCTGTGGTTTGGCGGTGTGTGGTGAAACATTCGCACGAACAATCTGCCTTCGCTCAAACCACATTAATCAGCAGAGCGAAATGTCAAGACCAACTCCTGCTTTCGTTTTATTGATGGCTTTGAGTGTGATCTCTGTGTCCAGCTGGGCATTTATCATATAGCAATTACTGAAGCTGCAGGATAATAATCTCAGGTAAGCTCATTTACAAGACAATGTTTCTGTCAATGAATTCATTTTTGTTCTCGCTGAATGAACAGGATGATGAAGCTCTGAGGTTTTACCTGGATAATAATTCAAGAGTAAATGTGTTTATGCCATGTGGGAATGCACTCTCTGCTCTTTAATTCAGAAATCACAACCCTGAGAAGTCCCAATGCCATCACGAAAGCTTCATGAAAAATACATTTGTGTTAAGACACGACGTCCGTTGTAGAAATGTTCCCGAGTCTTGGCGTGGTTCGAATCCAGATGTGCAGATAAATGGGTGTATTGAGTCGTTGTCTTGCTTTAATTGGCCACTGAGAGAGTGCTGAAAAAATCTGCAAAGAAACTCATGAGAGAACTTCACCTTAGGCGGCGTCGCTCGTCAAACTTTACGCTGTTTTAATTGCAGTTTGATTGTATTCCTGACCTCTGGTCTTCTTTACAAAAAAAAACAAAAAACAACTATTTGTCGTTAAAATCATTTTGGATTATTCAGTGTGTCTCGAAGACTCCCTGGGTGTGCAGTGGACAGGCTTTCTTTTAGGACACTTGGCCAAAATGATAAAATTATGTTGAAAATTGGATACGGTCAAGGAGCGACAAGCATTAAATAAAAGAAGAAAAAAAGAAAAATAGAAATCTGAATTATGCCTCATTTGTGGGTAATTTAAATTCTTGCATTGGAAAAAAAGCAGATGTCTGGCTCAATAAGAAGATTAAAAGCAAATATAGTTGCATCAAGCCGTGCTCATTAGCATGTCAGCTTTAAGTCTAACAGCTACAACTTGGCTTTAGTTCAGAATAGGATTTAAGTCAGTCTTTTGGCCCATAACGTAAGTGTCATCATGTCAATTGTGGCATAAAGGCCAAGCCGAGGCTGAATATACACCCCAACTGTCTATAAAGTAATATAGTACACTCTTAAAGGGCACGGGTTCTATATAGAACCTAAAAGTGTGTGTCATGTAGGGAACCTCAAAATGGTTCTTTATATAGAATCATTTAAATAGATAGATAGCTGGATGGATGGATGGATGGATGGATGGATAGATAGATAGATAGATAGATAGATAGATAGATAGATAGATAGATAGATAGATAGATAGATAGATAGATAGATAAGTGGCTGGATGAATAGATAGATAGACGGATGGATGGATGGGTAGGTAAGTGGATGGATGAATAGATAGATAGATGGATGGACAGATGGATGTTACAGACAGACAGACAGATGGGTGGATAGATAGATAGATAGATAGATAGATAGATAGATAGATAGATAGATAGATAGATAGATAGATAGATAGATAGATAGATGGGTGGACAGATGGATGTTACAGACAGACAGACAGATGGGTGGATAGATAGATAGATAGATAGATAGATAGATAGATAGATAGATAGATAGATAGATAGATAGATAGATAGATAGATAGATAGATGAATGGATAGATAGATGAATGGATAGGTAGGTAGGTAAGTAGCTGGATGAATAGATAGATAGACGGACAGATGGAAGGATTGATGGATGGATGGATGGATGGATGGATGGGTAGGTAAGTGGATGGATGAATAGATAGATAGACGGATGGACGGTTGGATGTTATAGACAGATAGATGTATAGATGTATAGATAGATAGATAGATAGATAGATAGATAGATAGATAGATAGATAGATAGATAGATAGATAGATAGATAGATGGGTAGGTAAGTGGATGGATGAATAGATAGATAGATGGATGGACGGATGGATGTTACAGACAGACAGACAGATGGGTGGATAGATAGATAGATAGATAGATAGATAGATAGATAGATAGATAGATAGATAGATAGATAGATAGATAGATAGATGGATAGATGGATGGATGAATGGATAGGTAAGTAGGTAAGTAGCTGGATGAATAGATAGATAGACGGACAGATGGAAGGATGGATGGATGGATGGATGGATGGATGGGTAGGTAAGTGGATGGATGAATAGATAGATAGACGGATGGACGGATAAATGTTACAGACAGACAGACAGACAAAGGGATGGATGGATGGATGGACAGGTAGGTAGGTAGGTGGATGAATGGATAAATAGATAGATTCTTTATTGTAGTTTCACAGAGTACAACAGAATGAAGTGTCTATCCTTATGGTGTGAAAACAAGAACGACCAAAAATGAAGGATAAAGAAATGAATAGAAAAGGATTAGAAATACTCCTTATGTGATCAGATAAGGAAATAAGAGCTAGTTACTGCACTTGACAATACTGAGGTGTGATCTGACAAGTTACACACTTTTAAATATACTGTATTTACTGTGTATGGAACATTAAAATCCAAGGCAAAATAAGCAACTGGGATTTTACACCAATACAAGGGGATGGATATTAATCTGATCAGATGGATCCATTTAGATATAAAGAAATAAATCAGATTAGTTTTTGCATTTGTTATTACTGCACTTATAAAGATCATGATCTGACAGGATTTAAGGGATTCATTCATCAAAATGAGATTCTTTCTTTCTTTCTTTCTTTCTTTCTTTCTTTCTTTCTTTCTTTCTTTCTTTCTTTCTTTCTTTTTCTTTCTTTCTTTCTTTCAAATAAGTGAACAGATCACTGATTATTGTCCAACACCACGTCTTCAATCAGTTCTTTAGTGTATATCCAGCACTAATGTCACGTTTCTCCAGTGGTGTGTGAGATGAAGCCTGATGAGGCCCGGTGCTGACCTCTAGGCCACTGACCTCTATCATTAAACTTGTCTTACAGGACGCAAAGCCCTTCTGCATTGATGTGCCGGTTTAAACCACTGTTACCTCAGGATCATCTCAGGACACCTCGAGATCTCTTTACCCTGACTGCAATCAGCAGGATAAACCCTGAGTGTCCTCGAGTCTTCACGAGTCTCTTCATGATTGTGGATTAGTTTAAAGATATGAAGGGAATATTTCAGAGAATAACAGAAAAAAAGGAGTAATAATGAGTGACTGATCAGACATTAAACCAGAAACCAGGCATTAACACCTTTATTTAGTTTTGTATTAATAAAAAATATTTAAAAGATTCATTCACTTTTCATTTTTTACATTTCCTTCTGCCTGTCTTTGTGTTTCTGTTTATTTTTTATTCTTTCTTTCTTATTTATCTCTTGGTTCCCTATCTTGTTTTTCCCTTTCTTTCTTTCTTTCTTTCTTTCCCTATCTTGTTTTTCCCTTTCTTTCTTTCTTTCTTTCTTTCTTTCTTTCTTTCTTTCTTTCTTTCTTTATTCTAATTCTGACTAAATTGTGTAGTTCATGCTCTCTGCTGTCTGTGCACTTGACCTTTTATGGAGTTTTGTGGGCGTCACCTCATGCAAATGAGTTGTGTGTGATTTACAAATTTAAAAGAATAATAAATCAAGCTCTTTATGTGTAACTATGGTCCCAGGTTGCATTTAGAAATAATTAGAAATGAAACATCATTTTTATTTCGGATGATTAGATTGTTTTTTGTGGAAATCTATTAAAAGGATGGGATTTGGCTGTAAAAGAAAACAATTTACAAAAACAGATATTGAATAAAATGCAGCGTGCTTCCAGGTGGAATCGTGTTATTTGGTAAATAGGATCATTCAGGATTATTTCTCACCAGCTCCCCTAACACCCAGTGTTCAGCTACTGGAGCTGCTGTGCTGGGGTTCAGTCCTGGCAATGTTTCACACATCACATGACTTTTCTTGTTTTTCTCCTTTCTTTCTTTCTTTCTTTCTTTCTTTCTTTCTTTCTCTATCTTGTTTTTCCCTTTCTTTCTTTCTGTCTTTCTTTCTTTCTTTCTTTCTTTCTTTCTCTATCTTGTTTTTCCCTTTCTTTCTTTCTGTCTTTCTTTCTTTCTTTCTTTCTTTCTTTCTTTCTTTCTTTCTTTCTTTCTTTCTTTCTTTCTTGTTTTATCTTTTCTTTATTTTGTTCTTTCTTTCTTTCTTTCTTTCTTTCTTTCTTTCTTTTTTATCTTGTCTGACAGTTCCCCCTTTCTTTCTTTCTTTCTTTCTTTCTTTCTTTCTTTCTTTCTTTCTTTCTTTCTTTCTTTCTTTTTTATCTTGTCTGACAGTTCCCCCTTTCTTTCTTTCTTTCTTTCTTTCTTTCTTTCTTTCTTTCTTGTTTTATCTTTTCTTTATTTTGTTCTTTCTTTCTTTCTTTCTTTCTTTCTTTCTTTCTTTCTTTCTTTCTCTATCTTGTTTTTCTCTTTCTTTCTTTCTGCCTTTCTTTCTTTCTTTCTTTCTTTCTTTCTTTCTTGTTTTATCTTTTCTTTATTTTGTTCTTTCTTTCTTTTTTTCTTTTTTTTTATTTGATGGTTCCCTTTCATGTTTTTCTCCCTTCCTTCCTTCCTTCCTTCCTTCCTTCCTTCCTTCCTTCCTTCCTTTTGGTTCCCTATCTTGTTTTCCTGTTTCTTTTTCTTTCTTTCTTTCTTTCTTTCTTTCTTTCTTTCTTTCTTTCTTTCTTTCTTTCTTTCTTTATTATCTGATGGGTACCTTTCTTGTTTTTTCTTTTTTTCTTTTGTTCTTTCTTTCCTTTTTTCTTTCTTTTTTATTCGATGGTTCCCCTTCTTGTTTTTCCCCTTCTTTCTTTCTTTCTTTCTTTCTTTCTTTCTTTCTTTCTTTCTTTCTTTCTTTCTTTCTTTTTTTATCTGAAGGTTCCCTTTGTTGTTTTTCCTTGTTTTTTATTTTCTTTCTTTCTTTCTTTCTTTCTTTCTTTCTTTCTTTTTTTATCTGATGGTTCCCTTTGTTGTTTTTCCTTGTTTTTTATTTTCTTTCTTTCTTTCTTTCTTTCTTTTTTGTAGATGTGTTGGGTTTCAGTCTTGGCAATGTCTCTCACATCACATGAGCTTTAACGCCTTTTATCTTGCCCTCCAAAATCCCAGCATGGGTTCCTGTGACACTCCCTTCTTTCTGTCAGCAGCCCTCAAGAAACCTCTCTTATCAGCTCCCTCTGTAAACATGCTGCCTTTTTTTTTTTTTTTTTTTTTTTTTTTTTTAGCCCATCTATGCCAACCTCCCAGGGCTTCCAGAGCATTCCTTTGTGAAACAGATGGGCAGGTTAATACCATACTGGGCCATTTAGCAGCTCTCTATATGGACTTATCTCCGCCTGGCAAACCCTGTGGCATGGGGATTGTACCCACGAGCCATGGTTTGTGTTGAGCGAGAGGATGGGGAGTAATAGAAGGTCACACAGCCTGTAGTGTGGCTTTATCATGATTTTAACAGCCACAATCTCTCCAAAGCTTGTGGAAGCTCCTTGAGCCACCGGGTTCCACCTGGTGCTCATCGTTTACCTTCACATTCGTTACGGTCCGTATAACTTGATCTTAACACTGGATCCTGGATTGGGTCACATTGTAGTTTGGTTTGTAGGAATGTTTGCTGGATTTCACATAATCAGTTCAGCATCCTGTTAGAATGAAGAGCATAAGCTGGACCCAACACTACAACAATGACCTAAAAACTCAAGCATTTATTTATTTTTGTTATGGCAGGTATATTAATTCATATTAAATTATAATCCACTATTTTTGGCAAAAAAATGTGGATTATAAAAAAACAAAAAAAAACAAAACAAAAAAAACATTAACATCCATAGTGGCTAGATAAAATATATCCAATTTAATATTTAGGCAAAAACAACCTGGTTACCTCATGCCATGGAGTTAATATTTGGCTGTAGATGGATAGCAGAGATCATACAATCAGTTTTGCAAAGAATTTCTCCGTCTAAAGAATATATTATGCTTAATACACAGAGCTTCCATTGGAGCAGGAGGTTTCAGACAAATGTCCTTCCTTGGTTCTGCTTCAAAGTGCTTAGAATATCTTGAACTATTTCAAATGTCTGCTTGGTTCACCTCCTACAGCTTCCGAAGCAATTTGCCTGCACGGCTGATGAAGGACGGTTGTCTGGAACATCCTGTTTCTTTGAAAACTTGGGGTATTAGTGCTTTGCATAACAAGCTGGAATTCAAAAAATGAATTTATTTTACTATTTGGATTACACACACAAAAAAAAACAGCATTTATGACACAAAGGGTAATTAAGCAGACATTTGTTGGATGCATACGTTTCACCCCCCTGGGTAGGAGCAGCTGGGAGATGTAATACCCCAGCTGCAACTCTCTCTCTATCAGCTTTATGCATCTGGAGCCTCATATTTTTCCCATTCAACTTGGCAAAAAATTGCTAAAGCTCTCTCAGGTTGGATAGAGATCAATCTCTCAGATTGGATGTTGGTGAAACAGCACATTTTTTTGGATTGAGGTCTGGGCTTTGGCGGTATGCTTCAGATCATAGTCTTGTTGGAAGGTGAACCTCTGATACAGCCTTGAATCTCTTGCAGACTGGAACAGGTTTTCGTCTATGATTGCCCTGTGTTTGGCACTATCCAGCTTGACCTCGACCAATTTCCCAGGTTGTGCTGCTGATGAAAAGCATCCCCAGAACATAGACACCACCATCATGCTTCAGTCTAGGGATTGTGTTCTCAGCATGATAAGCACTGGCAATAATTTAGAAAGTTTACTTTGTGAAGAATTTCACATAAACTATTCAGCAGTCTGTCCACCTTGACCAGTTTCCCAGTCCTTTTTGCTGATGAAAAGCATTTATATAACACAATGCTACCACAACCATGCTTCAGGTCTTGGGGTGGTGTTCTCACCCTGATAAGCAGTGGTAATCATTTTTAAACTTTATTTTTTTTCACATAAACTGTTTAGCATCCTGTTGGGATGACCATGCTGGCCAGTTTTCCAGTCCTTGTTTCTGATGAAAAGCATTTATATAACACAATGCTACCACAACCATGCTTCAGGTCTTAGGACAGTGTTCTCAGTATGATAAGCAGTGGCAACAAACTTTACTTTGTGAAGGTTTTCACATAAACTGTTTAGCATCCTGTTGGGATGTCCACCCTGACCAGTTTCCCAGTCCTTGCTGCTGATGAAAAGATTTTATATCACAGTGCTACCACTACCATGCTTCAGGTCTTGGGATGGTGTTCTCAGCATGATAAGCAGTAGCAATAATTTAGAAACTTTACTTTGTGAAAGATTTCACATAAACTATTTTGCAACCTCTTGGAATGACCCTGCTGACCAGTTTCCCAGTCCTTGCTGCTAAAGAAAAGCATTTTTATAACAGAGCTACTACCACCATGCTTCAGTCTAGGGATGATGTTCCCAGCATGGTGAGTGGTGCCAATAATTTTTAAAAAATTCACTTTTTGTGAAGGATTTCACATAAACTGTTTAACATCCTGTTGAGATGACCAACCTGACCAGTTTCCCAGTCCTTGCTGCTAAAGAAAAGCATTTTTATAACACTTTCTATAACACAGTTATACCACCATCATGCTTCAGTCTAGGGTTGGTGTTCCCAGCGTGATGAGTGAAAATTCCTTTGGTGTGGGCATTTGATGGATTTCACATAAAATATTCAGCAACCTGTTGAGATGACCCCACTGACCAGTTTCCCCAGTCCTTTTTTTGCTGATAAAAAGCATTTATATAACACAATGCTACCACCACCATGCTTCAATCTAGAGATGGGTTTTCTCAGCGTGGTGCCAATAAATTTTTATCATATATTTTAACAATATTTCTTTGCTCC
Source organism: Hemibagrus wyckioides (assembly GCF_019097595.1). Lineage (NCBI taxonomy): Eukaryota > Metazoa > Chordata > Actinopteri > Siluriformes > Bagridae > Hemibagrus > Hemibagrus wyckioides. The sequence goes on along the minus strand of NC_080730.1, from coordinate 4,649,666 downwards.
TTTTTTTTCTATTGTTGATTAATATCAGATTTCGCAAACATGTTTCGTCTGATTGTGTAACAAAATGGCTACAAGGTGAAGTTGGAAGGATTATAAGGATAACTAAAACTTTTTTGTCAGGTGTGGGGGCAAATCAACCGGGTTCGCCTGACTCAAGGGCACCTCCTTCCCTCGGCAGAAGTCAAAAGTACTGAAATATTAAATAGAGAAGATTTGCTACAGCTTAATCTGTATGCGCTAATAAAACTGAAACCGTTTCTTTTTACACAGAACCGGGTTCTGACTAATCATCACTGAGCACCTTGGGTGTTCATTCCAGCCGTATACCATCCTAATTAATTCCCAGTTACAAGATGGTATTATGAAAATTATTCAAGACATCAAATGGTTTGAATTATTTAAACCTTCTTGTCAAGGCACACCAAGACATAGGTGACCTAGGTATTTTAATTAAAATCTTGATATATTTCATTACCATTCACACACTTCCTAGGCCCTTTTTATTCTCAGATGGTGTACTTGGGACATGCTTAAAAGTTTTTTTTTTTCAGCATGTAACATTTTTTACTGTATCAAGATGCATTGAATTTACACACATTATAACTTAGCGCTAAGTGTGTTCTACTTACTCCATACGTACTGACGTCCGTATGTGATTATTAAATTATTAGCATAAATAGTGTGTGCACACACAGGAGCAGGGAAGCGAAAAAGCAGGAAAACTGTTGCATGTGTGAGAGAGCACTTCACTTACGCGAGCACTGAGCACTAAAGCACTTTTAATATTCATGCATGCAAGGTACTCCTTAACCCTGATGTTCATTCTGCTGATGGAATGGAAATTTTTTCATCAGAAATCTGATATAAAATTAGTTTTCCCTCTGTTGGAATAACCATACACAAATTTTAGTAATTGAAAACAACACCTTTAAATCTGACATTCTTATGAACAATCTCTTGGGGCACAAGCAAGGAAGAAGAAGAAGAAGCCTTTATTATCAACACACAGACATTACAGCAGTGGAAGTCTTTTCTTCACATATCTCAGCTGAGGAAGTTCGGGTCAAATATGGTACAACACCCATGGAACAGAGAGGGTTAATTGCCCAACAGTGGCAGCTTGGCAGTGCTGGGGCTTGAACACCGACCTTACTATTAACAACCCAGCGCCTTAACCTCTTGAGACCCCACTACCCCAAAGAAAGCTCAAATTCTACTTCTGGCCTCTGGTAAAAAGAGTTAAATGCTACAACAACTTGAACATTAGACACAGCAGCCACAAACAGAGCTAAATATAACATCCCATTATGTTCCTGATCGAGTAAGAGTTATCAAATTTTCAGTATCAAAACCAACAAGTACAGAAAGCATGCACTCAGGCATCATACTTCAGATGATATTGTAAACACAATTATGATTTTGTATTGAGAGACCTTATCTTCAACACAGCGTGAGAGAAACGCTGCATTACCGTGTACCAGAAACTTTTTTTCAATCTTTAGACTGTCTTCTGAGGAGGAGGAAGGACACAATTTCCTCTTCATTAATCACAGAAAGTGGAAGTTCCATGCGACATCACATTTTTTTTTTTAGATACATTACAGGTCATATGAATTGAAGTCATAGAGGACATTCAAAACACTAACATAGCAGCCTAATGAATTGTAAAATGCAGTTTAATTAAATTATTTTGAATTTATGGCCAATTATTTCAGTGAATATCACCTCTATTAAGTTGAAAGAAGGTCCATATTTAAACGTCATATTTTTTTTTTTAGATTTTCTTTTTAGATTTTCTTTTTTAGATTGTATCTATTGTTTTAGTGCTAATCTAGACTCTAACTCCACCCACTCAGAGAGTCCATGCAAACATGCTAAACATCTCTATCAATATAATAAAAACGGCTTTTCTACATCTGGGATTGATTCCTTAAATATATTTATCTAGCGTTAATTAATCATACTCATACTACATTATATTGCCAAAAGGTTTGCCTTAACACAAATGTGAATGTAATATAAATTTTGAAGCTTTGCAGCTATAACAGCTTTGATTCTTCTGCTTCCCACAAGGTTTAGGAGTGTGTTTATGGGAATTTTTGACCATTCCTCTAGAAGCACATATGTGAGGTCAGGCAATAATGTTGGACGACAAGGCCTGGCTCGCAGTCTCCGCTCTAATTCATCCCGAAGGTGTTCTATCAGGTTGAGGTCAGGACTCTGTGAAGTTCCTTCACACCAAAGTCATTCATCCATGTCTTTATGGACCTTGCTTTGTGCACTGGTGTGCAGTCATGTTGGAACAGGAAGCGTCCATCCCCCAAAACTGTCCAAAATATCTTGGTATGCTGAACCATTAAGTGGAACTAAGGGGCCAAGGCCAACCCCTGAAAAAACAACACCTGAATTCAATGATTTGGAGGGGTGTCCCAAAACCTTTGGCAATATAGTGTACATCTGATCAAAAGACCAACCTTATTGATTGAACTCAAGACCTTGTGACCTTCAGATCAGTAAAGCAGTGCTACCACCACACGGAAAAAAAACTTTATTCATTTTCCAAAAAATAAAAAAAGACCAAAAATAAATTGTATATATGTTTAATAATGTTATATTTTATATTTCTATTTTATATTGTATATTTTTTGTTTGTGTTGTATTTTTATGTTTATGTTTATCGTTATCTTTTTTTTCCCATTCCCTACCAATTCTTCTAATCTGTTTCTAATCTCTATTTTGATTCTATTTCAATAACAGCTGAAAAAGCATTTCAGTACTGTGTGTGGCTGCAGATGTGACAAATAAAATTTGAATCCCAATTTTAAACACTTGTTAAAACTAGGAAATGACATCTTTCTTTGTTTTAACCAGCTGCAGATCATGTAAGAGAACACTGAACTTGCTGTGCTTTAAAAAAAATAATAAAATAAAAGACGCTAGCCCACAATTACAAGTGTGCAGCAGTGTGATAAAAGCCAGTGACATGTCCCTGTTGTCTCAGTATTCAGTACACACTGTTCCAGCTCCGCACCAGGTCATGAGACTGTAGTCTTTTTATATTAATGTCTGGATGGTTAGAAGCAAAAAGTGTTCAGATAGCACAATGTGGTGCAAAAGGTCCAAAAGTAGCCTGTGATTCACATTAGTGAAAAAAAAAAAAAAAAGGAAAACAGTCATCTAGTGTGTCGAGTGGATATCTTTACTGAGGTGAAACTACACCAGGAAGCATTTACTCAACATTAAAACCATGACCCGGACTATTATCAGGTGAAGAGTGGGGAATTATATTGAAGACATTTCATGAGTTACTGTAATTTTTCCCTCAC
>NC_080730.1:4638840-4641340 GCF_019097595.1 Hemibagrus wyckioides | reverse complement strand
GATGTGCTAAGAAAATACAGCTTTACCTGTTCCACTGAAGGTATTTCTGGTATGATTTTATATCTGCAGATGCCACATAATCTTGAATGGGATTTCAATTTTTCATAAGATCCATCAAGGGTTTTTCTGAGGAATGTAATGGAGCAAATCACATGCATTGTTGAATTAATACCTCATAACTAATTTGCACAGAATTGTAAAACATCTGTTTAAAAAAACTTCAGATATGTTATACTACCTTCATTATATCAGATCTAAAGTATGTAGAGTTATAGGAGGCTTTCTAAATGTTTGTGCTGTTGATTATGCTCTATGATTTGGACTAGGTTTGTTTGTGGTTGCTTGGTTAATTGGGTGGTTGTTAAGTGGTTGGTTGGTTGGTTGCATGGATGGATAGATGGATGGATGGATGGATTTAAATGTAGACTAAAGACTTATCTCTTTAGCCTGGCATACATCTAACACTTCCCATAACCTTGTGCCCAAGTACATCTGATTAAATGCACATTATCATCTAGTGCTGCTAATATTATGAACAGCAGCTACGCTAATGCTGTTCCATTGTTTCCCTTCTTCTACCCATCCCGAGGCATACAGAGACTGTGCCGGCTCCAGTGGCATCCGGAGATGGACCAGCTCTAGCCGGGTTCTGCTTGTGAGGATTGGGATATTCAAGCAGCGCTGTGGACAACAACCTCCTTATTGACTTACATAAAATTCTACACATGCTGTATCTGCATCACACAATTGTCACCCAAATGAGGATGGGTTCCCTTTTGAGTCTGGTTCCTCTCAAGGTTTCTTCCTCTTACCATCTAAGGGAGTTTTTCCTTGCCACAATCGCCTCAGTCACCTCAGGCTTGCTCACTTGGGATAACATCTAGGACTGTTTGTCTGTTTATATGTTTGTTGTTTTCTTATGTCGTTTCTCATGTAAAGCTGCTTTGAGACAATGCTCTTTGTTAAAAGTGCTATACAAATAAAATTGAATTGAATTGAATGGATGGATGGATGGATTGGGTAATTAATAGGAAGGTTTGTTGGTTGTCTAGTTGGTAGGTAGATTGATAGTTTGGATGATTGGGTGGTTGGTAGATTGGTAAGGTGGTTGTTAAATTGATTGTTTGGTTGGTTGGTTGGTTGATTGGCTGGATGGATGATAGGATGAATTATTGGGGGATTGATAGATTGATTGGTTGAGTAGGTGGTTGGTGGATTAGTTAGGTGGTTGGTAGTTTGATAGTGTGGATGATGGAGTGATTGGTAGATTGATAGTTTGGATGATTGGTTGGTTGGATGTATGATTGAGTGATTGATAGGTATGTTTATTGGTTGGGTGGATGGGTGGTAGATTGATAGATTGGTTGATTTGGTGGTCCGTTGGATGATTGGTTGGTTGGATGGATAATTGGGGGATTGATAGGTAGGTTTGTTTGTTGGGTAGGCAGTTGGTAGATTGGCAGTTTGGACGATTGGTTGGTTGGTTAGATGGATGGATGATTGGGGGATTGATAGGGAGGTTTGTTGGTTGTGTGGATGGGTGGTTGGTAGATTGATACATTGGATGATTGGTTGGTTTGTTGGTACGTTGTTTATAGGATGCAGCCAAATTTAATTTCACTGTAATTCTAGATTTGTTTGTAGATAATGATTAAACTGGAAGGTTTTTAAAGATCATATGTGATACCAGCTTTTACACACAATTATATCAGTTAATATGTATTTCAAAATGTAAGTCAATGTAAATACCAGAGCATACCTGTAATTACCAGCCTCCTGCCTAATAAATTCTAGGTATGTAGTGAACTATTCAAAATGTCACTGCACATAATGTCACTGTACAGAACATACAAAAATGTCAGCATTGCTCTTTCAAGCCTCTTCAGTTAAGAATGATGGTCTCCCAGGGTGAGAATTGTTAGATCACACTCATTTCAGTACACAGATTGCATTCATATTCAATTTCATTTTTTTCCTAGTGTTTTTACCGTGAACTAACTAGCGTTTTGTGATGAAGCAGGATTTATTGCTGTCAGTTGAGCTGTTATATTGAGCTCTAATAGTGAACAACATCAATCTGATTCAGTCCACAGAGGAATTACAAATCTGCCAGATGTTTCAGAGGAACTCACTGGTTTGGCACAGATTGTCTTTACAAATCTGTAGGTCTGTTGTTGAGGATGAACGTCTGCAACCCACGTGCACACACAAACATCTGTGCTGCATGTCTGTTTTAACACAACATTCCAAGACACTTTATTTTTCCCTCATGGAACTGGGAAACCAGTGCAGTAGCTGAAATGTAAAGTTTTGTGCAAAGCTATTATTCAACATAGATCTGACTTTAGACTAGATCTTAATTTTTGAAGCTTAAACATAAACTGTCAATCTGGTTAAGACATTTAGAAATAATTATAATAGCTGTATTTCATGCTAGCATGATTTTCCATGGCACATTGCATCCAGTGATATAAAAATATCATGCTACTATAAGGGCTAA
>NC_080730.1:4626340-4633840 GCF_019097595.1 Hemibagrus wyckioides | reverse complement strand
TCCATAGCAACTAAAACCTATTCTGTTGTTAACATGGTGATGTTTTCTGTATGATGATGGCCTCTACAAATGATCCAAAATGCAGCTGGGTGACTTGTTTTCAACCTGATTAAGTTCTCCCACATCACCCCACTGCTGTGTTCCCTCCACTGGCTTCTGGTAGCTGCATGCATCAGATTCAAAACACTGATACTTGCCTGCAAAGCTAAGAATGGACCATCACCTTCATATCTCAAAGCTCATCGCACCGCACCTCACTCCCTACTAGCACTGCTTGACCGGGCCTACTATCTCTCAGGGTAAGAGGAAGGTATACATCTCTGTTCTGGCACCGAGGTGGTGGAATGAACGTCCGCTAAATCACTATCAAACAATGGGTGAAGACCTATCTCTTACTTAAATTAGCTCTTAAATTCCCTGTTTGTTTTATGTACTGTATTGTTGTGTATGTATAAAAAAATCCTCACAACACAGTTTTGTGGCTGAAAGTATCCTAAGTCTGTGACAACTATTTTTTTAGTACTTCATCAGCTTTTCTCATTCCAGCACCTAGTTTCTTTCATCCACACAGGCCATGAACCCCACTTCCCAGCATGCACCACAGCCCATAAAAGAGACTCTAACTCTCCTCATCATTGCTCAGTTTGCACCATACATCTGACTTTACCAAGCAGTTTTGCTTTTGATTATCATTCTGCCGTTGGCCTGTGGTTTTGATTCACGAGTTTGTTTTTTGTCTAGTCTACCCTGTTTGTTCTTCACCTGACCCACGCCGGGGATTTTGACACCGCTCTAGCATTTCGATGTGAATTTCTCTGCTTTGCCTTCGTTAAAGTGTGTAAGTGTGTAATGCAGTCTTAGGATATGTGTTTTTTTTTTGTTTTTTTGTTTTGCAGGTATTGCATCAAAATCCTTTGACCCAAACAGCGAGAAATTTCGAAAAATGCATAAGCATTACCCAAATCCATCAATCTGTCTGATCTGTTATGCCTCCATTACCGCAGATCATATATTATCAAACTTCATTTCCGCACAGTAAATCTGGATGGCCTTAAGCTTGCATTGATTGACTTCAAATGATATATGAACTGTTTCATTATTTGCACCCTGACATGCTGGCTATGATTACAAACAAACCTGGCTAACAACTTTTTTCCCTATGACCTTAAAGACAGCCAACAGGGAGCGTGGATTGGACTTTTCTGCATCTACGTATTTATACATCTCTCATCTCACAGCATAGCTCATAGTTAATGGATTCCTGCGGGACCAGTGCTGTTCATAAATCAGCCAGTCACGCCATGGCTCGGTTATAAATGGCGTGTTCCGGCGAGCCCACACTACTCATGAATTGTCAGGGTCAGGGAGGAGTGGGTGATACACAAATGATAGAGATGACGGGGTGATTTGTCAAGAGTTTGGCCTGCGTTCATCTTCATTTGGTTGAAAACTGGGAATTGGAAAGATAAAAAAAAGAAAAACAAGCTAAACAAACCTTCATAACATGGAATCATGGTGAAAAAACAAATAAACAAACAAAAACAACGTAATTCAACTTTTTTTCCATAATGTTTCACTTCATATCCCTTGGGTAAGGAAAAGTCTTAAAGACTTTTAAGGAATTTTATCTCAGATTCTCAGATCTCAGAGCTAAACTCTGCAGGAAGGTGGATCTCATGGGCCAGATTTGTGAATCCCTGATCTATAACTTTGCAGTTTGTAAACTCTGTGTGTTCTATATTATGGGCATGTTCATAAAATTAAGCCAAATCAATAAGCACTGGTCAAAACAACGTGCCTATTAATCAGCCTAACAAGACTTTCCCTAGCAATGCCACGTCTTGAAGGCCAGAGGTAGGCAACATCGGTCCTGAAGAGCCACTATCCTGCAGATTTTAGCTCCAAAACTCTCCGTAGCCTTAGTAATCCTGAAGACACTGATTAGCTTGTTTAGTTGTGTTTAATTAGGGCTGGAGCTCAACTCTGCAGGGCAGTGGCTCTCCAGGACTGACGTGGCCTACGCCTGTTATAGTCTAAAAAAGACCAAACCAATAGCAAATCAACAGCACAGTACAGGTGAGCACAATCAGAGAGCAGAGAAACCAAAACAAGGCAAAATAGAAAGAAATCATAATAAAGATCTAAAGAAGCTCTAGAAATCAACAAGTTACAAGCTGTTAGGGTTTAGTGAGGTTTGGTGTGACACCCGCTAGCAGCAAGGAGAACACAGAGAGAAGCATGGAATCAGGGATCCAGGAAAATGAGTGCTCTTTTATTTACAATAATGTGCTAAACAAGGAAAAGAAGAAAAGAAAAGAAAAGAAAAGAAAAGAAAAGAAAAGAAAAGAAAAGAAAAAAAAGAAAAGAAAGGAAAGGAAAAGAAAAGAAGGGGTAGGTGCAGGTGAAGTGAAGTGGTGAAGAGTCTTTGGTGGACCGTGGGCTCAACAGGTTGGGGAGTGTCATCCTCTTTTACGGAATTGTCTCTGGAAAAACAGACAGAGATATAGCATTCCATTAATAATCACCCGAACTCCACTCTTATCTCCCCCTACTGCTGAGCCTGGCTTCCTTGAACCGTGCTCTCTTGGAGGGTAAAAAGCTCCTGATTGGTCCACCAGGTTTTGGCATGCTTTTGGCCACCCTGTCTTGCAGCCACAATCAGCGGTGCTGGCCATGGTGCTGAATTGCCACCGTTACTTCAGCGACGCTGTTTTAATGGGGCAAGAAGTGTTTTATCTATCTAGCTATCTACGTGTCTATCTCAGTTCGATTGCACTAATAATTTGCTTTGAATCAATGTAAGCTTTTTGAGATGGCTCATTTGGGTGTGGTTTAAAATTCCAGTGCAGCCAAACCTCCATAGTTGGGTCCTTCAAGCAAGACCCTTAACCTTCAGCTCAAGTTTATTCTGCATCAATTGTAATTTGCTTCATCAACCAAGTAAGCAAATGGACTCCATTATGTATCATTTTTTATGATCCATGAAAGATATTACAGTAGCTCTGTGTAAATATGCGTCATAGCTCTCTACCATAAATGTTATTGCACAATGTATAATAAAAAGCCATATGCTGACTAGGAACAAATGAGTTGACCTCACTCATTGAGAAAAAGTGAATCATTCCTTTCATCACTTCTGGTTGATTACTCACCTCACTCATCTTTCTTTCAGTCTCAATATTCATTTTCCATTTCTTACACGCTAACCATTCTCTGTTCCTCAGAATATTGAAAAATGTACTGTTCATCAAGGTGTTGCAGTCACTGCTCTGCAAGACAGTGCATCCTGTGTGCTTTAAATCCCCCAAGAGATGCTGACCTACGTCACATCTAATTACCCAGCATGAAAAACATCCACTATTCACTCTTTCTCAGACCTAAAACAGGATGGGATGTGTGTCTTCAAGATCTAAACCAGGGAAGAAAAATAAAAGTGTGACTTTATTGAAGATGGAACAGCAAAAGTAAAAAAAATAATGGTACAAAATGATTCTAATTTAATTCAAATTCATTGAATTGTGATTTTACTTTTATTGTTTCTTTGTTTATATCGGTATGTATAAAAGATACTTTTTGCTTCCTTACCATTTTTTTTTTTTTATTTCTTTGTGCGTCTTCCCCATGTCCGTCTCAGTTTCCTCCAGGTTCTTTAGTTCAAGCTAATGTATGTTCACGCATACTGTGATTTTTTTCCTTGCATTTTATGCATCACTATATTGCCAAGTTGCCATTAGGTGTTCTTATTACTGGTTGCTATATAGTAATAGCATTTATCAGAGGGTAGCACAACTAGCATTTAATTTGACAACAAATCAGTTTCCTTGGCACTAAAATGAAACCAAAGGGAGATTTGGCAGAATTCAGCATTGTATATCTGCATCATATCATACAAGATGAAGGAGAAACAGCATGTGCTCTTGAGCTCTACTCTCTTCTCTCCTTTTGGTAGTTGCTTCACTCCATATTTGCATAAAGTTCAACTTTGCTGGACACGCCCACAACTATTTGCCAACAAATGCTGTCACTCATCACCAGAAGTCACCAGCTCTCATTGAAATTTAAGGACTGGTTGTTTTGTCACTGTGAGTTGCTGTATGTGAGAACATAGCATTACTCCCACCTCTTTGGCTATGAAAAAATACTTCTTGGTGTGAATACTTCTAAGTGTATGAATATTCATGTATCAGAAGGTTCAAGCCCCAGCACCAGCACCTGTTGGGCCCCTGAGCAAGTCTCTTAACCCTCTCTGCTTCAGGGGCACTGTATCATGGCTGACCCTGTGCTCTGAACCCAACCTCTGAAGGCTTCTTTTTCAAAATAAAATAATCATAACCAGTAGATTGTCCCTAAAAAAAGAAAATAAATAAATTGGCTTTATTTATTTAGGTTTAATTAGCTTTAATTAGTTTTTTTTTTTTAAGTTGGCAAGCTAGATAACTGTTTATTTGTGGTTAAAAAATAACAATCAGTCAATAAAATAAATAAATAAATAAATAAATAAGGGTTGTAAGAATAAATGGGTTTGAAAATTGCCATAATGGCAGGATGATAAGATCAGTTTTGAAATGGGTTTTAGTGCATTCAAAAAAATACTGCTTGGCAACACTCCAATCCAGCTGTAGCATAACCCCATCCTTTCCGTTCCTTTTTTTTCATAATAAAATCAATCACTGCTTTTACTTTTCCACTACGTGTCACCTTGGGAAAACAGGCACCTAAAGAACACAAATGCATATCTGTTCTGTATATAATTAGAAAATGGAGGGCTGTTGAAAGGAGCTGGTTGTTTTTTTCATTCTTTGATTCATATGTTGCTTCCTAAAGCAGCGCTAAACCATCCGACTTGTTTCATCAAACTGCATAAATGCTTTGGAAATGTTGGTCTAAAAGAAATTACGGCAAAATGGCCTTGAATGGATTTTATCGACTTGGAGTTGCAAAACAAGCTCTTTTGAAAAGGAGCTGCCAATGTCAATGTTGAGTGGGCAAATTGAGATGAACTTGGATGGCTGCTGTTTAAGTAGGACGAGCTGTAGCTCTTGTTGCTTATAGCCTGCTTTTGAAATGCTGTAGAGACACTCGTGTAATGCTTTTTGACATCAGGGGGTCAGGGGGTTGGATATGTTCTAAGGAAATATGGATGGTTCGAGAATGATGGTTTTTTTCTAACACTACTACATGTGACAAGAGGGATAAGAACAATTTCCATCAGCAGCGTTTTACGCAGCACTTTACAGAAAGGTCACGCGACGAAATACTCAGCAATAATGTAGATTGTGGATTGTTTCTTATTTTCCATTTGTGTGTATGTTGTTGTTACAGAAAGGTATCCTGTGCTGTCAGTTTGTATCACAGCAGCCATGTATTTCTGCTCCGTTTCATTTTCATGTAGCTCCACGATCCATGTCCCGTTCCTCGCGTCCTCTATGCCAGGATCTCTTCTGCTATCCATCACTGCCAGAGTTTGATATGTGCCATATCTTTCATCTGTATCTGCCACTGTCCACTGTCTGTATCTGACAGATGTTCAGTTTAATGTACTACACACTGTCACTGAGGCACCCTGGTGTCTCTGAGGTGCAAATTGGACACCTCTGAAGTTCAATCCCTCACGGCATCTAATGGAAAATCTATACCGAGATTAAAATGAAGTGCTACCCCGTTTGCCATGGATAACCACATTTAAACATGTTACATGTAATATCCAAAGCTAAATATGCATCTCTTTTTTTGTTCTCCATGCTGTAGACAATCATTGAAAGCAGCTCACATCTAGAGCTCATATTTGTGACATCTGTAAAGATTTTCACTCGTCAAGGTCACTTTCTAACATTTTTTTTACAATCTAGCAGACTGATTGAAGGTACCTCAACCCTGAATGAAAAGATTCACTGACTTAACTGATGATCTGCTGAATGTTCCTAAATACAATTTGCGAACGCTTAAAAACACACCCAGATCAATTTTCCTGCCGAGAAAAGAGGCTCTCGGCGGTGACCGATATCGATTTGTTCACCTTAGTGATTCTTTCAGAAAGGCCGAAATTACTCATGAGCAAAACATGAACCTCAAAAAGAAAATCACATAAGAAGATGACTGTCAGTTAGTAAGCATTTACCAAACAGTTGAGAGATTTATTCATTCTGTCATCTCCAGTAAATGATTTATCCTGATCAAGGTCATGTCGGATCCGAAGCTTATCCTGGGAGCAGGGTGAGAGGAAGTAAGACGCTGTGAATGAGACCCTAGTTCTTCACACACACACACACACACACACACATGTTCACTCAATCATTGACAGCTAGGGTAAATGCAGCACAGTGGAACCTCAGCAGACAAATTTTCACCTTAAGAATTGAAATTTTGCAAGAAAGTTGCATCGACATACAAAGCGAATGCCGGCTAAGTCGCGCGCACATCCAGGAGCCGTTCAAAACTTGTCTGCATCAGTGGAATGCCAAGCAAAGCCAACTGAAGCTAGTTTACTAATTATATGAATTTTTTGGTTTCAAAAGAGTCAGCCCACGATACCAACATTGCCTTCGTAATGCGTTCAAAAGCTACGTGATTTTTCGGGCGTTTTTTTGTTGACAGATTGGTGGCGTGGGTGGTCTGTTCTATTTTTAGCCCAAGCTTGGTGGCACGAACCAATTAGAACCAATTAAATTCCTATCCCGAGGATTACCTGTATAGCCAATCCACTGTATGTTTTTTTTTTTTTTTTTTTTTGATAGGAGGAACTCAGCGGAAACCTGCACGGACATTGAGAACATATGAAACTCCACACACAGACAGTAATCCAGGAACCCGCCACCCCGTTCATGAATAAACATCTCATTTATAATATGATAAGTGTAAAATTAGACAAAATAATAATTATAATTAATTGAATTATGCCAATTTTCCACTTGATCAAAACCCTGTAGACGTGTCAGATATCAACATAAATGATTGGTAGTGCTGTTACCATGGCAACGCTGCCAGTCGTCCCATTTATGCCACGTGTCCGTATCTTGTTTCTTCTCCTGTCTTCGGTTTGTTGTCCTACTGTGTTTACCTGTTCTGTGTTTAGTCCTGATTACTTTGTCCACTTATAACCTGTTGTGTCACTGGTAGTGGTCCGGTGGTTAAAGCTCTGGGTTGGTGATTGGAAGATAGGGTTTCTAGCCCAAACACCACTAAGATGCCACTGTTGGGCCCCTAAGTAAGGCCCTTAATCTGTTTTTGGTCAAGTTGCACTGTGTCATGGCTAACCCCAACCTCTAATGCTGGGATATATGAATTTCACTGTGTTGTAATGTATTTGTGACAAAAATAAATTCTGCTTCTTCTGTTGGGTCTGGTTCCTGGCTCGATATTTATGAAAGCATTTTTCTATTATGGACTATCTTTTTTTAACTGCTTGTGTTTAGAACCCTGATATGAACTCTATCTCTCGTAAGTTTACACACTTCTATATTGCCTTTCATTATATATTAAAAGTGTATATATCAAAAGTGC